>NC_056738.1:535083466-535168466 GCF_019279795.1 Protopterus annectens | reverse complement strand
GTGAGATGATTATGTTAAAATGGGAAAATGCTTTCATAAAGCTATAGTATAGTTTTACAACATTTTCCCCACCATGAGTTAGTAGGACTCCACTGCAGTGTTTTTGGGGGGATGCTGACTGTTGCGTTAATCATCATTACACTGTCAGATATTGTCAGCATCCACTACTGCATAGGGAAAGATAAGAATCTGTGGGTGGATTGCTTCCATGTCTAGCCTGGCTACAAGTAACTCCCACAAGAGGCAAATAACAAAAACCCTTTGTGGGAGGATTACATTAAAGCATGAAGTTACAGTGTAACCTTTCTGACTTTCATAAATTCAAAGAAATAAAAGCACCACTGTGTGAACATGAGGGGAGTTTTGGTTTGGTTTCTGCATGTGTGGCATGATTTTTAGTTAAAAAAACTTGATGGGGAGACTGGATATAGTGCAGCATTACTGATTTTCACAAATCCCCCCTCCCCCCCTCCCAGGCTGGTTTTGGATTTGGTGTCTAGCAGCATGGGTCAATTTCCATTTGTAAAATTTACAGGGAGGTTGTATTTTTAAAATAAATATGTAGTTCAGATTTACATTCTATCACAAATTAGAAGAAAGAAACTTGCCACTGTGAGAACTCCGAGGTTATTTCATGTTTGGGGTGTGCATGTGTGGGGAAATTTCCAGTAGTAAAACTTGATATAAAGGCACCCCATCCCCACCAGTATAAAATTGTAGAGCAGCTTTATAGGCTTTCAAAAATTAGAATAAAGTAACATACCACTGTAAGACCTTTGGGGTGTGGTCTGCCTGTATGTGGCAATTTTCAGTGGTAAAACTTGGTAGGGAGTCCAGCCTTTCAGTCCTGGAATGCATACAAGGAACTCACAGATAACACAAAAGCAGCTGTTAGTAGAGCTCTTATTTCTGACATCATAAGTCTCACCAGTACCTCCAGTATCATGCCCTACAGCAATGAAACAACATAGCTCCCTGTCTCTGTTTTATCTCGAGAACTCACAATTTTCCTGACAGCTTACTTTATAGGACCGAATAAAAAGCCTTCCTGAATATTAGGTGGCTGGGTATACTTTCACTCTGCTGTCACATTCTTATTGGCTGGGTATACTTTCACTCTGCTATCACATTCTTATTGGCTGGGTTTACTTTCACTCTGCTGTCACATTATTATCTCCTCCAGTAACCAGTCATAAAACTGAATCAGAGCTGAACTGTGAAATGTATGGCATGAATCTTTGTTGTTAGCTTACCCTGAAAACCTTTGTTGTCTCAAAAAACAAACACCTATTCCTCAAGATTCTCTCTTAAACTTTCTTGGTCACTATTTTTATGACAATAAGCCAGATGTTTTTCCTTGTGTAAAGATACAGCTTGTGTCATCTTTAAGTCTTTGGACACTCCTTTAAAGTCTGCAGCTTGTGTTGTCTTTGAGTCTTCGGACAATCGTTTAAAGTCTGTGATCTGTTTATAATCTCATTCAGGTGATCTACCAGTGCACTGATCAATGTCATGAAGAGTCTGTTAATTCAGCTTTATCCTCCCCCTTTAAACAGCCAGTTCCATATCTAGCTTGTCCCTCTTCATCATGGCTTCTGTACAGTACTTTTTCTCATCTGCTCTATCTTCACCTCAATATGTTTATTTTATTTACTTATTTTCATTAGCCAAGGCAGATCACTGATCCACATGGATGTTTTTCAGACTCAGCCCGCATGCTGTTAAGTGGCTTGCTTATAGTTACACAGTGGGGATATAGAGGGAGAGTATATCAAACCCTGGACTACAGGAAGCAACTTATTACCAGCACAGAGTTTTAAAAATCCAGACAAACTCTCCAGTTACTTTCTTCATGGAAACTGAAACAAATGTATGCATTCAGCACCTCTACTTTTTCACATTCCTTTGTGATCTGTCATCTTTGCTCATTTTGTCCAGGTTTCACTGTTTTGTGTTTTCTTTCTGCTATATGCATAAAAAGCACATGCTCTTCCTCTTGACACATTCTGTTGACTCTCTTTCAACTTGTCATTTTACTACCCCTCACCATCTTTACTGTTCCTTCTCTAAACCTTCTTTTACTAGTTTGTCCAAGTCTCTCTGTTCTGTTTTTCTTCCTGCTATATGCTTAAAGACGCCCTTGCTGTTCCTTTTCTTCTTGACTCAGTCTGTTGACTCTCTTTCAACTTGTTACTTTGCCATTCTCAAAATCTTAACTGTCCTTCTCTAAAATTCTTTTACTAGTTTCCCCATCACCCCACCCTCTCATTCCCACCTCTTGTATGCCACATCATTTGACCTAACTGCTAGCTTCACATTCCTGTGTAGGGTCATTGGCCTTCTTATCCTCTTGTTTTTCTGCTTCATCTCTGTATCCGTCATACTCCTTCCCTGCATTATTTACAAAGTTTACTTTATGCCTTTGTTTCTGTGACACTCTTCCCCAAATCACCATAAACAACTCCCTTAAAATCTCACATGATCATCTTTTATGAACCTCCCCCTTTTTTTATTAAAACTAAGCAGTATATAACTGCTGGAAAACAGTAAATAAAACATGCACAAAAAGGCCTTTGACACCATTCCATATTCAGGCATCAAAGATAACCTATTAAAGCTTAACGTAACTTCTATGTTATCTGCTGGATTGGCTCACTGGAGGAACCCAACAATTCAAAATAGAAGGCAAACTGTCTTCCTATATCTGTTGTGCTCAACCAGGCTTAGGACTTAGGCTTCTAATATGTGACATAAAAGCTGAAATCATAACCATATTTGCTAATGACTGCTACCTCAATGTCATAATGATCTACTGCAATGACTTCTGCATCTTACAACACATACAAATACATTTTGCCAAGATCGTGCCCTTTAACTAAATGCCATAAAATGTGTAGAATAGCTGCCTATCTGAAAAAATAAGCAACTATGCTGTTTCCATATCAGTGGTAACCCCTCATGACTGATACATTTGCCAGACACCTGGGGACATTCATTAACACTGAGCTCGCCTTTCATAACCATGTATCCATAATCAGTAGAAAAACCTACTACCCTGTGCAGCTGATTTCCACTGGTATATCTTCCAAGTCCAAGAATGTCGGCATACACCTCTACTCATCCCACATTAGATAATAAATGGACTTCTCCCTTTGGCATGTACCTGTGTAGAAATATGGCTCATTTCTAAAGACCCTAATGAATCCTTACAAAGACTATTGGGGGCTTGAGGTCCATTTCCTATCATGAGCAACTCAAAGCCCTCTACTTCTTCCTTATGTACTATGAACCTCTTGAAAATGATCTTATTTTAGCATATAAGGTCTCTAAAGACCCTGACCATGTGACTTCCTTCATAAGTGCAAGACTAGTAACACCATAGACACCCCACATTGAAGAAATATGAACCTGTTGGCAAGAAAAATACCTCTCCCAAAGAAAATCACTTTTATGGAAAAGACTATCCTTGCACATTATTTATGTATTCATTTAAGTATGCATGTGTGTATGTATGTATGTATGTATGTATTCATTTACTTCCTCTCCTCAGACCAGCTTAGCATAACTTATCATATATAGTATGTACTCTAATTTTCTATTGCATGTATTATCATATTTCTTTAATGTTACTCATATTTGTATTTGTACATTCTTAATTTATGTAACTTCTGTACTCTGTGCTGTTAACACTTTTTGTATTCTCCTTCCTGGGCTGGATCAGGTTTAATCAATGTTCTAACCTAGTAAACAAATATAAATTAATAAATACCAAAGAGAACCAGATGGCTTAGTGGTTAAGGTCTTTGCCTCCTATGCACAAGGTACAAGGTTCTATCCTGATCTCTGACCAATGCCTGTTTGGAGTTTGCATGTTCTCCCTGTGTCTCCGTGGGGTTTCTCCCATGTCCAAAACACATGCTGAGTGTTTCCATCTCAAACTCACTGATAAATGGAGCTGTGGGCAGCAGCACAGACTCTACATGGTGCCCTATAGGGGGAAGAGTTATACAGACCAACTGCTTCGGGCATCTACTGTGGTGTGAGAGAACATGGATCAAGACTGCGTGCCGTGGCAGGGCTATCCACTCAATAGTGTAAAATATGGCTTTAGGTGATTCAGTCATGTTGACTAATGTCACCAAAAATGGGCATGGGAGTTACCAGTGATAAGTGGGTTGAGGACACGGCCTACTCTGACCCATGCCAAAGACCAATGGTGGGAGAGGTATATGTGCCCCTATTGGCCATTGGCCAATGTGTGCTTGCCATAAGCTACTGGCTGGCTGGTGTCTAGTTACCCAGCCTGGGTTACCTGGATAGATCTGTTGGGCGTAAAACCAACCAACCTACCAAAAATGAACTAGCTATGCTTAATATAGGTTCACTGACAGGATCCTATGTATCCAGGAGATGGGCAGTGCAACAAAGCCACTTGGCTTGGGATCCAGAGTCTACCACCCAGGTGGGCTCCAGGGTAATGACAGGGCAGTATTCATAATCTCAGCTTATGCTCCACAGCAGGGTTGTGACAGTGAGGAAAAGAGTGCATTCAGACTGCAGCAGTTGCAGGACAGCATGAATTGGTGTTGATAATGGGTGACTTGACTGCCTGGGTCTGCATGGGTTTGGCAACAGGAATAAAGAACGAGAAGTCATTCTAGACCTCTGTCTGGCATGGTTCAGAAAGAGAGACTGTCACAAGATCACATACAAGAGTAGTCAACATGCAACACTGGGACAGAATCCATGATTGCAAAAGCATCCCCAGTGAAACAGTTGGCCCACTAGTACCACAATCAGCTGCAAGCAGTGGTCAGAGAAGGCTCTAGGGTCAACAGATGCTCACCAGCCAAGAGGACATCAAAGGCAGATGGAAGGAGTATTTCCAGAAGCTTCTGAATGAAGGAAATCCCACAGAAGCTGTACTGCCCCAGAAACACCCTACAATGAGAGAAGAAGAGGAGCCCACCCTAGAAGAAGTAAGAACACCACTAAGGAAGATGAAGTCAGGGAAAGCAGCAGGCTCAGATGAGGTCACAACACATATGATAAAGATGCAGGGGAGAAATGGCTCCTGAGGGTGCTAATAGCAGTGTAGAAAGAAAAGTGTATCCCCGGTGAGAATAAGCATACTCATGCCAGTGTACAAGAACAAAGTTCTGGAGAGGGTGATTGATAAATGGATATGCAGAGTAGTAGAATGTAAGATGGGAGACAATCACTTTGTATTGATATCAGGATGCAGCACAGCTGATCCCATTGAGACAGATACTTGAGAAGAAGCTAGAGATGAGGAGAGAGTCCAAGTGGGCATTCCTAGACTTGGAGAAAGCATATGACAAGTTCCCAAGAAAGCTGATCTGGGCAGTACTGCGGTGGCTTGAAGTCCCAGAAATATTGGTAGAATTAGTGCAGGCTATGTACAAGGACCCAATGACTCAAGTATGGATGGTCACAGAGGGGTTCCCAGTGGATGTGGGTGTACACCAGGGTTTAGCTCTGAGCCCACTGCCGTTCATACTGGTGATGGACTACATTAGCAAACAGGTTGGAGGGGACGGATCAACAAAGCTGCTGTATGCAGACGATGTGGCAGTTCAGGTAGACTCTGAGCTAGAACTTCAGCAAAGGATAGGGGAATGGAATGCAAATCTGAAGGCACATGGGATGAAACTAAGCATAGATAAGATGGTGGTAATGGCAGCAAAATGGGGAAATCAGAAGAAGCTGAGAATAGAGATAGAAGGGAAGATAGTAGAACAGGTAAACAGCTTCAAGTATCTGGGAAGAGTAGTTGAGGAGAAGGGTAATCTGAATGAAGAGGTCAAAGCTAGAATCAGAGGGGCTGCAGCCAACTGGCATAGAGTATCAGGTGTGGTCTATGACAGAAGAATGCCAAAGAAGCTGAAAAGTAAGGTGTACAAGACAGTGGTGCAATCAGTACTACCGTATGGTACAGAAACCTGGGCAGTAAAGGCAGAACAGTTGAAGAAGCTAGAGGTGATGGAAATGAAGTGCCTGAGAAAGGTGATAGGATGCACACTGCGGGACAGGCAAAGAAATGAGGACACAACAGCAGAAGCCAAAGTAGCTCCAATTGCAGTAAAGATCAAAGAGAACAGATTACGATGCTTTGTGCACATGTGTAGAAAAACAGACAATCTGGTGAGGAATATTTGGGACAGACAAGAAGAAGGTAAGAGGAAGCAAGGATGTCCAGCAAAGAGGTGGATGGATTGTGTGAAAGAAGATCTGCGACGGTCAGGCATGACTGTGGAAGAAGGCAGGAGTGTGGCACTGAATCAAGAGAGTTGGCGACAGTTAACACAATACCCAACCCCATGTAGAAAAAATGGGGAAAAAGGGGGCTGATGATGATGATGAGATACAGCTTTACACAGATATTTGACATTTCCAGTTTTTTATAACTATGTAACTAAGTAGCCAAATATATAAGCAAAAAAAATATCTCACTCACCCTTTTCAAGTATAACCTATATGAATGGATGGGTAACTGTCAATGCTTGGCTGGTTTCCTTCATAGTCCATCAAAGATAAAAGTAGCATACCATGGAAATTGCTTTTGGCTAAACTACATATATAGCATAACAGAACAATTGCCTAGTGTAACCTGTGAACCAGCAAAAATAAATAAATAAAACATAAGGGAATATAGGATTCATGTGTATACAAGCACACGTGCCCATGTGCATGCACAAACATTCCCATATGCTGACACATACAAACACTCAAATACAGATTCACAGATATATGTTTTTGTAGAGACATGTGTGCTATAAACATACAATACTAACACACAATATATAAACACGCACTCGCGCACACACATTGATTTTCATTTTAGTGTTCATCTAAATAATACATTTGCACATACTGGAGACTGGGTATATATATTTGCATTTCTGTAGTTATACACATTAATTGTGATGAAGAAATACTTTCCCCTGTGCCACACATATCTAGTTTACAGAGAGAACATTTCCTTTGCTGTGACCACTTTTAGCAGAACAAAGGCAGTTATTGTTAAACTGCAGGAATCAGCCGATCCTTGAACGCTGTGATATGATTATCTAATACATTTAAGTACACTGAGTGTGCATCCAAGCTCAGCAGCAACAATTACTGTACCTATAAAGGAAAAATTTGCTTCATCAGAAAACTCAAGAAATAACTCATTTTCTGCAGAGAAATTATTAACATTACTCTGCACATCATTATCCTGGATAAGTCCGAATTTTCCCCTGCAGTATTAAGTATGGAAATCTGAGCAACTGCCATCGGTCTGTTTCTTGCTTACTGACTCAAGTCACTATACCGGACACTTGCCAAATGACTAAATTAATCACTAGTTCAGAATGTTATGAGCTGCTGATTCCACAAAAGCCATGCAGACCCACACCTAATCCTCGAATAGCAAGAAAGGTTGTCAGCTAAGGTTTCATTTCCAAAGCGTCTCATGTTCCATTCATAGATCCCCCCCCTTAAATGATACTGTATATAGCAAGCCAGTGACTGACCAACTGACAGACCTCTTCAAAAATGTAAATCATGATCTTCTGAGGTCTCTGCCAGTGAAGTCTGCAGGCTGCCAGTATGCATTCCACTGCAATCTAAAATTCCTTAACTTTGATTCTGTTAGCTCTCTTCAGATTAAATCTAATCACTTTGTTCTGGAGCATTGCCCAGTAACCATAAGTTCATCAGGCATTTCATAGTTTCTTGTTTTCAAAATCTTTATTGGTTGAGACTCGGGGAATACAAGAAGAAGGATTTCATAGTCCCTAACTTAATATTTAAGCATTAGCTCATTCACCAAAGTACTGATGACTAAACAAGGCCAAGCAATCCTGACTATAAGTTGTGCTGACGTCCCTTGTCTGCACCAGTCAAGCTAACCAAGGCCAGCAGCTACAACTATTAGTTACAGGTAGTCTTAAAGACTGACTAAATAACACCCCCCCCCATGAAAAAAATTCTGTCAAACTCAGTTGCAGTGTGTCATTTCACATAATTTGAAAATAATATATAGAAAGTGTATGCAATGATTTCGTAAAACGTGAAATCAAAGTGTGCAGTATATGAAAACTGTATATAATTGAACTTAACCCAATTGTTTTACACCTGCTGGGGAATGGATGTCTAATAACTATGCATTCCTGTTACAGTGCATACTAATGCAGACCCACAACTATGCTTTGCATGGAGGGAAGGAGCAACAGTAAATGTAATATGTCCCCAATTTAGTATCCTTTCCCCTGTTTATTTGTACTTCTACCTCTGTGTCTAGACTCAAGAATCTGAGTTCTGTGGTGTGCCTAGCCCTGTGGCTCACAAGATGCTGCCTACCTGTCAAAGTGGGATCACTCACTACAGGTATGACTGTCAAAAAGACCTATATGCGGTGTGTCAGGAGACCACCTTTTTGTTTTTTGGATGGAGAAGAGGAATCTCGCTTGGGTATTATCAACTACATAGAAGCTATGAGGAATGTTGTTGTTGTTGTTTTTCTTTCGGTCTTTCCTGGTTAGGGGTCACCACAGCGGAACTCTGGTCCCATAATGATTGGCAGTAGATTTTTTTTACGGGTGCCAAAGTGCCAGCTCGATGCTCAACCTTCAACGAAGGCACCCCCATTCTACACATGTCTTTCGAACGTCACTCGACTGCAGGGAGAAGCTATGAGGAATGTTGAGAGTGAACTTTTCCTCAGATCTGCATTAGGGTTTACATTTATGATCATTAGGTTAAGATTCTTTTTCAGTACTGGTTAATAGGTTCATTCCTGACTATTAGGCTAATGGCCTCAAGAGGACATTTCTAAATGATAGGATAAATTACTCAAGAGTATCTTACTGGGTTTAGGTGGCAGAGCATTTATAAAATACCTCTATCCAACAAGATGATAGGTGGCTGGCCAGGGGTAAATTTCCAGTTCCCCATCTTTTGTTACAGGTAGCATTTGCATGGGGTCAGAGACGAAATCTGCTTCACATGGATGGGAAACCTGTTGCAGAGAAGGGGTAGCCCCTAAAGCATGTACCTGCCCTTCCAAAATATTCTAGTTATGCTGCAAACAAGATTCAGATCCTTCAATCAGGTTTTTCTAATGCTGTTAGACTTGTGAATGTGCAACAAGTCCATCAGCACTGGATCAGAAGATGCTTTGTAAGACAGGCATAGATCATCTCTCGGTAGTCTGTTGGAGACTGAGTAAAGATAAGGCTTTGAAGCAATCTACGTATTCCATGTGGTTAATGCCTTGCTTTCTTTGTGTGAGGAATCTCTGTGGCCATTCCAAGCAACACTTGGTGTATTATTGTAACTATAAATGTACATACCAAAGGGACCACTGTGCTCAGTGATTGGGGCAATGAAATCCTTGGACCTGGATGCCATCCCTTGCTAATATGCTGCACAATAGAGAATGATTTATTTACAGTAGTAGAGAATGATGGTCAAAGGCTAAGTCACTGTATACATGCGCTCCCAAGTCCCTGACCACTGCATCTATTCTTAGGGGCATATGATCTATGTGGTAATTCCCTGGGTTTGAGACCTTCCTAAAGGGTAGTACTACACATTTTTTGGCATTCAGTTTTAGAGCATGGCTCTGGCAGCAACTATTAATTGGGGACAAGCCCTCTGGAGAATATTAGTGCCCTTAGGGGATTTTATGATTGTGCAGAGTTGCAGTCATCCCCAAACTTTGCTAACCAGAAGCCTTTGACATCAGCTTTAACTTTCAAAGAGTGGATGTCAAAAAGGAGCTTTCCCAGCACTGACTCCTGAGGAACTTAACTACTGACCTTTCAGTGAAGGTGAAGTCCGATGTCCGGACTTACTGTGAACTATCTGTGAACCACTTGACTATCCAAAACATAAAACAGGGGTTTACTCCAGTTTCATGAGTATGATGACTCTGGGCAAGACCGCAATCCAAAGTGTAGCTTGCTACAGATCCCCCACCATGCCCCAGGATTCCCACTCCTCATTTCTTGATACACTGGAAAATATTAGGGTACAACCCAACACCCTAATAATGGGCAATTTCAACTACCCCACTATTAACTGGGAAAACTACTCATGTACCAACTCTTTTGCTCAACGTTTTCTAGAATTCATAAATTCCAGTGCCATGGATCAACTTATCCACACCCCCACCAGGGGTAGCAATATCCTAGACCTGGTCATTACAAACATGGGTGACCGGTGTTCCACACCATAGGTCAATTCTTTGTTGGTCAGATCCAACCACAAGCTAATCACCCTTGACATCCACATCCCGCCCCCACCCCCCATTACGGAAACCACCGTAAAAAAATTCTCCAAAGCCCATGTCACACTTCTTAAGACAGAAATGGAAAACTTCACGACACCCATGCAGATGGACAACAGAGGTACAACTGTTGAATCCTACAAAAATGCACTTTATAAGCACTTACACGAGTGCATGGATTGTGCTATCCCTAACAGAACCAAGATGCTATCCTCCAAAAAAAGGAAGCCAATCTGGAGGTCTCCTGACATAAACAAACTCTACAACAGAAGAAAGAAACTGGTACAAAAAAGAGTAAAATCCCATGATTGGAGGAACTCCCTGGTCAGCCTAAGTAAGAAGCTGAGATCCCTCATAAAATCCTCCAAAGCTAGTTATGAAAACAAAATCACCACTGATTCTAAAGACAACCACAAAGCATTCTATAGCTATGTCAAGAATCTCAACAGCAACACTCAGATCTGCTCTGAGTTACAGCACAATGGCACTAAATATACAGAACCAACTGATATTGCCAGCATCCTGGAGGATAGGTTCAGTGCTAACTTTTCCCCCATCTCACCCCCTAAAGGCCCTATCTCTATACCAAAAGCATGCAAAGTTCCTGTAATCATGGCTGCATAGGTAAAAACCATACTCTCCAAAGCCAAGAACACAGCATCCATGGGACCTGACAACATCCCAGGCTGCATTTTAGATGAACTGCAGAATGAACTGGCATGCCACCTAAGTACCATGTTTAATCATAGCCTCACCTCAGGCTTTGTGCCCACTGAATGGCGCACAGCGACGGTTATCCTACTCCACAAAGGGGGAGCCACCAGGGATACCGGGAAGTACTGCTCCATTAGCCTGACGAGCCTGGTCTGCAAGGCCATGGAACATATCATCATGGAACTTATAAACAAAGACATTGGTAATCTCCAAACTCTGGACCCCACCCAGTTCTGGTTTGTAAAATGCAGATCATGTCTCCTAAACCTGATAGACTTCTTTGAAGCAGTCACCAAAGCCATAGACGAGGGTAAGGTGGTTCACACAGCCTATCTAGATCTCACCAAGGCTTTCGACACCATCCCCCACTCTGGAATTATATATAAACTCACTAAACTAGTTATAAATCCCTATGTCACAAGATGGGTTCCCAACTGGCTCACTGACAGAACCCACACTGTAAAAGTAGCAGACTCCAAATACGACTTCAGACCAGTGATAAGTGGAGCACCACAGGGTTCAGTCCTGGGTCTTCTCCTGTTTGGTATGTACTTGTCTGAAGTACAGGCTAACACAGACGGTCTTTGGCTAATGAAGTTCACAGATGACTGCAAACTAGGAGCCATAATCAAAACTCCTAACAATATGGACATCCTACAAAAGGGCCTCACTGAGACAGATGCCAGGTGTCAAAGCCATGGCCTCAAGCTCAATGCCAAAAAATGCAATGTCATCCCCTTTGTAAAAGCTCTGTACCCATGAACTACCACATAGGTGGTAGTCTACTTAACCCTGAAAGTATGATAAGAGACCTTGCGATACAGGAGGACAGTAGTCTCTCCTTTGATAATCACATCACCACAGTAGTCAGGAAATCTTTCTACAAGGCACACCTCATCACAAAAGGTTTCACATCCAGGAAAAAAAAAGGTCATTGTTCCCCTCTACCCATCACTTATTAGACCCATTATAGAGTACAACACCCCTTTTGGTATGTACCTCACAAGACATCTACAACAACTGGAAAGGCTGCAGAAATACCTCACAAAGAGGATTACTGGCCTCAAACTGATGCCTACGCAGACCGTCTCAAAAAACTCCAGTTTCCTCTGTCGCCTACTCAAAGGTGATCTCTGGCTAACATACAAAGCTGTGTCAAACCCAGAGCTGTTAGACATGCTCCATGCTCTAGGGACCTAAACCTTATCACCACAATAAACAGAACATGCTGGAGGGATAGATTCCTGTCCCAGAGACTTCCCATACTCTGGAACAAACTACCTGTCTATATCAAACAAAGCTCCTCATTAGCACTCTTCAAGAAAAATCTTGATGATTGGATGGGAAATAGGAAATTCACCCCGGGGATCAATTCTGTGGCTCTGCTCGACAAGGACACAGGAAAATAATTTTCTTGGGTGGCGAAAGCCAGGGTACTTTTTTGGGTAGGCTTATATAGACCGTAGGGCCAATAGCCTAGTACCTACCTATGAACCTATGACAATTTCTGAATAGGGAATAGTGTCTTAATTTTTGGTCAAACCAAAATAGATAGTCATGAAATTGTATGGTATTTTTCATTAATGATCAATAGTAATCTCTCTCTCTCTTATATATATATATATATATATATATATATATATATGTATTTATATGTCTGAGTGTGTATGTGAGTGAGTGAGTGTGTGTGTATGTGTGTGTGTGTGTGTGTGTGTGTGTGTGTGTGTGTGTGTGTGTGTGTGTGTGTGTGTGTGTGTGTGTGTGTGCGTGTGTGCGTGCGTGCGTGTGCGTGTCTGTGTGTGTGCGTGCGTGCGTGCGTGTGTGTGTGTGTGTGTGTGTGTGTGTGTGTGTGCGTATGTATGTATGTTTGTGAGTGTTTTTGGCATTTTGGGTTTAAATAAGTTTATTTATAGGGAGAAAATGAAAATGTCAGTTTTATGAGAAAATGTAATAAATATGAGAAGTAGAAAATTCAGTATTGCAGTTTAGTGTTTCAACAGTCTTTACTGATCATAATATGTTTCACCCCATGTGACCCAGACCAAAACCCTACTTAAAAAAAAACAGACTGAGTCATGTTAAAAAGGTAGGAAATTGAGATAATTTTTCAACACATATGATAACAACCTTTATGTCTCCATGTCTTCAGGAATGTCCTCCAAGTTTTATTGTTTAGGATTACTTTTTGATCACCCTCAATATTCCCTGAATATATTATTTGACTTCTTCTGTCAGGTGTAAGAAATTGGATATTTGTCAGGCTAGTGCCCCTTCCATAGAACCCAAAGGTGGCAGATTGTTTTTAACTTGCATACTGTCTTTTAGACAGTAGCCCTACCTGTCTTTCTGCAGTATGTTTATGTGACTCAGTAGCAGTATGCCTTCTGTCTCAGTCCCTAGGTTATCAATGACTATGTTATATGACAATGATGGTGTTGAATCACCATTTACAGCCTTACTGGATAAGCCGTAAGCCACCAAAGTCCATCCACATTTAGGTGAATGGGGCTTGTACAGGGATAAAATTTGAAATTTAAGTACTGGGGTGTCAAATATAATTTCAACAGTTTTTGTTTGTAATAATTGTGTCTGCAGTGCCACTGTAAAGGGGAATGGTTAGTTAGAAATGCAAGCTCTCCACCTAAAAATATTCTTTTGGGCAGAAAGGCCCCATTTAATGACAAAGCATTCTTGTTTAATAACAAAAGAATGTCTCTCAGCATTACTGAGATGACAATATAACGTATGGGATACTTATCCCAACCTATGTCATGAGTAAAGATTGCACCTATGCCTACCTCAGAGGCATCTATGTATACTAAGAATTGTCAGGAAAAATCTGAAGATATTATTGTTGATTGCAAGCAAAAAATATATTTTAGTTGCTTGAAGGATTGCTGTGCCTCAACTGTCCACTTAACATTTAAGGAAACCTTAAGCTGGGCCAGGTCTGCAATGAGAAAAGTAATAGTGATAAAATTATGAATAATTTTACAGTAATTGTTAACTAGGCCTAAAAAGCTTTGAACTGTTTCTTAGTGATTGCTATAGGCCAGTTAATACTGCTTCAAGTTTTCAGCCTCCTGTTTCGCTATCACTTGGCCTAGTATGTAGGCCAAATAGTGTCTTCTGCCATGTCTAACTTGCACTTCGATGAGTTAGTAGTTAACCCGGCTTGATACAGAAAATCTAAGATGGCTGGCAGTTTTTGAAGATTGCTTTTATAGCCCTCAGAAAATACTACTACATCATCCAGGCAGACTTCTGTGTATCTGGTATGGGCTTTATGAATTTTGTCCATCAGCCAATATGCTTTGGTTAGGTCATAAAGGGAGAGAAGCCTAAATGCCCAATTTTTCATGCAGTTCATCCATTAGAGATAGATGTGTTATCTAATTTTATAAAGTCAGCATAAATCCTAATTGGTATGAAAACCAATAAATTGTGACTATTCTACTCCCATTGGGATTCTTCTATCTCTCCCCAACTTTAACCATTTTCTTTTCTCCTTCCTCTTCCTCTTCCCTAACCGCTTAATGTTGAGACTCTGGTATCTGGTATTGCTTCAGATTCACATTTTCAGCTGACACTGCTTATATATTGTGCTGCATTACAATTGTCCTGCTAGGCAGCTCTGACTATATGTCTTTATTCCTAAGTATAAATTCCTTTAGTTATTTTTCCGAGGCATTCTCAGTTTCCCTGTTATTCTAATTTTAGGATAACTTTAGAAACCATAACATCCTTTGCAACATGTTTACTACAGAAATCTGTTTCTCTGTAAGATTTCAGAACATTTAAGTGGAATAACTCTTCTGGCTTCCAGTTTTCATAGCTTATAATATACTTCAGTTACTTTTTCTAGTATTTCTATAAGTCCTTGTCACTTTGCAAGGAATTTACTTTCAGCAGTGGTTATCAACACAAGCACGCTATCTCCTAGTTGGAATTCATTTAATTATATGTTCTCTGCTGTGTATTCTGCACTCTCTTCATACATCTTCTTAATGTATACACTACAGACCTTAACCTGTCTTGGAGAAATAAAGATCCACTATCAAACTTTAAAACAGGGTGTGTCCCTGCTCCCAGGTTTATTTTGCTGTATCTAGCATGCCTTGGGGATGGGGAGAGTGTGAATCCATTTGATGATTGGAGAGCATCTCTTACAACATAGAGAAGATTATGAAACAGATAGTTCAGGTTCTCCTACCCCCTTCCACATCCTTATGTAACATAAATGTTAAAGTTTTATTAAAATAATCAACTAATCTGTTTTAGGATGGTGTACCAATGTCTTATTAAAAAAAATGCCAAAGTTCATGCATTACTCTTGACATGAACTGGGTGACTTGATTAGTAAGAATTTCTTGCAGAATTCCTACTCTAGAAAACAACAGACATAGTCCTTTTTCTGAAGACTTTGCATTGCCTCCTCATGGGGTACTTCCACAGGAAATTTTGTTGCATAATCTGTAATTTCCAGGATGTACTGATGGTCCTTACTCAGTTTTAAAAGTGTAACCACAATATCCATTGCTATTCATTCTTAAGGGTTATCCATGATGGGTTAGAGTATTAAAGTGCTCTAAACCCCTGGGATGAGGTGATGTCCCTTGCCATTCTATACAAGCTGCACAAAGTTCTTTATGTCCTTCATAATATCATAGCTTAATGCCTTATCCATTTTTAAACAGCCATCCAAAATGTGGCTATATGATATTTTTATTTTTTTAAGCCTCTAAAAACCTTGGAACCAATGACTGTTATAGAATCTGTTCTTTGTCTTTGGCTACCCTATAGAACAAGACATTTCTTAGTATAAATTATGCATATGAAGTGGGAATTTCTTTTTCCTTTGATTATCCATATGCAATAGCAATATTATATCTAATTGTATATGGTGTATCAACTTCCCACTGGATGTCTTTTAAATTGTCATGCCTTATCTGGAGATCATCCAAGTCAGCATTATTATTGTCTGTATTCTGATCAGAAATGGAGACCATGACGTTCTCCAACGTAATACAGGTACAGGTTCTCCACTTTACAGAGTTCTTCCCCTAAAAATGGAAGTCATTAAAATCATTTTCATCCACAAATGGTACCTGCAGTTTTAGTTTCTCTTCTTCAGTACTTTTCTTGTTATGTTTAACTTTAGAATGTTGCTTCTGTTTCTGATTCGCAGTTGGCTTTGGTGTAGCAGGAAGAAGCTTATAAATATTTTCAAATTTTCTTCAGTATGAGATTCTTCTATTCCTTCCTCACTTTCTATACCTACTCCCACTAGTGCATTATTAACCATGCATACTTCCCTGTCAGTTTTCACACTGACCTTTGCTTTTAGTTTATCTATTGGAATATTTTTGCAAGACTCACTATTAGGTTTATGTATTCCTTTTACCAAAGACAACTCCTAGCTCCTTTTTTGTTTTCTAGTCTACACTTTTCTTTACTTTTCTTTAATTTAATGTTTCTCATCAATAGAACTCACACTGGTGAAAACTAACAGTTCCTTTAATTAGTGTTTCCGAATAAGCAGCCAAAAGTCTGGTGTGCACAGGTTAAAGTATTTGCAGTTAGCGCCTTATTGAATAAATAAACTCAAGTCTTTGGAAAAATATAAAGACTGTCACATAAGCAGAAAAAGTCTCTCCAGTCATACTTTATTGATTAAAAAATGTCTTTAGCTCACACACTAACACCATGTCATGCTTTGAGTCACTCCAGTTTGTTTGTGTAATCTGCCGTGTGTCATTTATTCTTTCCCCTACTTCATTAGTGCCTGCCTATTATTCTGTATCTGAAACAAGCCCTACTGCCTCCCATCTCAGTTTAAAGGTACAGTCTTCTCCATATACCATTTCAACCCACATATGAGCACCACTATCTCTTCATGCTTTAAAGATGTTTGTCAATTGTATACAGCTGGTTACCTGACAAGCTTGTCCCCAGTGACCATGCTCCCTTGTTCACTGCTGCACCCAGTCAGTATACTCACTAATCATATTTTTCTTTATTGTGCTGGTTACTTTCACAGATAAGTGTGTTTAAAATACTACCTCCAAAACTATAGACTTGTACCTCTTTGCCACCTCCCTGTCCTTGCTTGTTATTACCTCTGCTGTCTCATCTGACAGGTGATTGGTGCTGACATTCACTACAACATGCAGCCACACCTCACAATGCTAACCACCTATGTCATGCCCCCCTTATCTTCACTTTGGTTGTATTACAGAAACATGGCTCAGCAACAAGGGGGTTTGGATATGGAGGTACATGGAGATGCCTGGGTATATGGGTATAGACTGCTCTGTGATAAAAGGGAATTGAGTAATGTAGTTAGAGTAATAACCTGCATAATGGTAATCAAATGTAATCTTAGAGAAGAGGAGGAGGAGAAGCAACAACTAATGATGGAAACAAGGGATGGGGCACTGTAAGAACCTTGGGCATGTGCCACTACTGTTAATGTAGAGGAAAGATCCACATATTGGTCACCTGATACACATTATACAGTATAGCTGGCTGGTCACCTGATGCAGTATATCTGTCAACAGGTACATGAAGGGAGAAGGATGAGAGACTGAAAGGAAAATAAATGAGTGGAGTAGAAAGAATGGATATTTGAAACTTCAGTAGCAGACTGGGAGGTTCCAATCTCCAGGTCAGAAAGAGAGCAGAAACTGATTAATATGTAGGACTATGAAAGGTTTATCTAACTCATGTGACAATCCTACAAAAAGAACACAATTTTGGATCTAATCTTAATCAATGTGAAGATGTCAACAACATTTAAGTGGTAGTACCATTCGCAAGAGTCTTCATGCCATTTTGTGCTTTAGAGCTAGGTGGAAAGATAAAATCATAAACATAAAGCTGTTGGTGTGGACTTTTAGGAAAATGATAGTGGTCGTGGAGGTGGTTAGCATTGTTGCCTCACAGGAAGAGGTTCTCTGGTTCGATTCTTGACTGGGGCACCTTCTGTGTGGAGTCTGCATGTCCTCCCTGCAGTTGAATAAGTTTTAAAGACATGCAGTAGGTGCGTGTGTATGTGCATGTCCCTTCTATGAAGGTTGGGTGCTGGGCTGGCAACTGCCCACCTTTAAAACTCCATTGCAAATCAATCTGCAGACTGGTGATCTGTTCTGCTGACCCCTAAATGGAGAAGCCGAAAGAGAGAGATTATGATAACTATGGACATGTCCAAAGATAGGTTAGATGACTGGAGGAGTGAACAACAGGAACTGGTCAGGAATCCAGTACTCTGCCATCTTAACAAGGATTGTGGAAGAAGCAAAAAGAAAAGAAAGGCAATCATGGTACCCAGGAAGGTCAACAGAGCAATTACAATAAAAGGCAAGGTTTGCAAGAATGAAAATTACAAAAAAAGGCAAGGTTTGCAAGAATGAAAATTACAACAAAAGGCAAGGTTTGAAAGAATGAAAATTACAATAAAAGGCAAGGTTTGCAAGAATGAAAATTACAATAAAAGGCAAGGTTTGCAAGAATGAAAATTACAATAAAAGGCAAGGTTTGCAAGAATGAAAATTACAACAAAAGGCAAGGTTTGAAAGAATGAAAATTTCAATAAAAGGCAAGGTTTGCAAGAATGAAAATTACAACAAAAGGCAAGGTTTGAAAGAATGAAAATTACAATAAAAGGCAAGGTTTGTAAGAATGAAAATTACAACAAAAGGCAAGGTTTGCAAGAATGAAAATTACAAAAAAAGGCAAGGTTTGCAAGAATGAAAATTACAACAAAAGGCAAGGTTTGTAAGAATGAAAATTACAATAAAAGGCAAGGTTTGCAAGAATAAAAATTACAACAAAAGGCAAGGTTTGCAAGAATGAAAATTACAATAAAAGGCAAGGTTTGTAAGAATGAAAATTACAACAAAAGGCAAGGTTTGCAAGAATGAAAATTACAATAAAAGGCAAGATTTGCAAGAATGAAAATTAGAATAAAAGGCAAAGTTTGCAAGAATGAAAATTAGAATAAAAGGCAAGATTTGCAAGAATGAAAATTAGAATAAAAGGCAAGGTTTGTAAGAATGAAAATTACAATAAAAGGCAAGGTTTGCAAGAATGAAAATTACTATAAAAGGCAAGGCTTGCAAGAATGAAAATGACAATAAAAGGCAAGATTTGCAAGAATGAAAATTACAATAAAAGGTAAGGTTTGTAAGAATGAAAATGACAATAAAAGGCAAGGCTTGCAAGAATGAAAATTACAATAAAAGGCAAGGTTTGCAAAAATGAAAATTACAATAATAGGCAAGATTTGCAAGAATGAAAATTACAATAAAAGGCAAGGTTTGCAAGAATGAAGATTACAATAAAAGGTAAGGTTTGTAAGAATGAAAATTACAATAAAAGGCAAGGTTTGCAAGAATGAAAATTACAATAAAAGGCAAGGTTTGTAAGAATGAAAATTACAATAAAAGGCAAGGTTTGCAAGAATGAAAATTACAATAAAAGGCAAGGTTTGCAAGAATGAAAATTACAATAAAAGCAAAGGCTTGCAAGAATGAAAATTACAATAAAAGGCAAGATTTGCAAGAATGAAAATTACAATAAAAGGTAAGGTTTGTAAGAATGAAAATTACAATAAAAGGCAAGGCTTGCAAGAATGAAAATTACAATAAAAGGCAAGGTTTGCAAGAATGAAAATTACAATAAAAGGCAAGGT
The DNA here is from genome assembly GCF_019279795.1 of Protopterus annectens. Classification (NCBI taxonomy): domain Eukaryota; kingdom Metazoa; phylum Chordata; order Ceratodontiformes; family Protopteridae; genus Protopterus; species Protopterus annectens. The sequence goes on along the minus strand of NC_056738.1, from coordinate 535,148,763 downwards.
TTGCAAGAATGAAAATTACAATAAAAGGCAAGATTTGCAAGAATGAAAATTACAATAAAAGGCAAGGTTTGCAAGAATGAAAATTACAATAAAAGGCAAGGTTTGCAAGAATGAAAATTACAATAAAAGGCAAGGTTTGCAAGAATGAAAATTACAATAAAAGGCAAGGTTTGTAAGAATGAAAATTATAACAAAAGGCAAGGTTTGTAAGAATGAAAATTACAATAAAAGGCAAGATTTGCAAGAATGAAAATTACAATAAAAGGCAAGGTTTGCAAGAATGAAAATTACAATAAAAGGCAAGGTTTGCAAGAATGAAAATTACAATAAAAGGCAAGATTTGCAAGAATGAAAATTACAATAAAAGGCAAGGTTTGCAACAATTAAATTACAATAAAAGGCAAGGTTTGCAAGAATGAAAATTATAATAAAAGGTAAGGTTTGTAAGAATGAAAATTACAATAAAACGCAAGGTTTGCAAGAATGAAAATGACAATAAAAGGCAAGGTTTGCAAGAATGAAAATGACAATAAAAGGCAAGGTTTGCAACAATCAAAATTACAATAAAAGGCAAGGTTTGCAAGAATGAAAATTACAATAAAAGGCAAGGTTTGCAAGAATGAAAATTACAATAAAAGGCAAGATTTGCAAGAATGAAAATTACAATAAAAGGTAAGGTTTGTAAGAATGAAAATTACAATAAAAGGCAAGGTTTGCAAGAATGAAAATTACAATAAAAGGCAAGGTTTGCAAGAATGAAAATTACAATAAAAGGCAAGATTTGCAAGAATGAAAATTACAATAAAAGGTAAGGTTTGTAAGAATGAAAATTACAATAAAAGGCAAGGTTTGCAAGAATGAAAATTACAATAAAAGGCAAGGCTTGCAAGAATGAAAATTACAATAAAAGGCAAGATTTGCAAGAATGAAAATTACAATAAAAGGTAAGGTTTGTAAGAATGAAAATTACAATAAAAGGCAAGGCTTGCAAGAATGAAAATTACAATAAAAGGCAAGGTTTGCAAGAATGAAAATTACAATAAAAGGCAAGATTTGCAAGAATGAAAATTACAATAAAAGGCAAGATTTGCAAGAATGAAAATTACAATAAAAGGCAAGGTTTGCAAGAATGAAAATTACAATAAAAGGTAAGGTTTGTAAGAATGAAAATTACAATAAAAGGCAAGGTTTGCAAGAATGAAAAGAAGAGGTTGGAAGGTAGAAGATGTGCAGTGCAAAGAGACAAGAAAAAGGACAGCAAAACATGAGGACAGAAAGGCACAGACTGACATAGGGTTTGCAGAAGTGGTCAGAAAAGAGAACAATGGCTGTAATGATTATAAAGATGGAGGGGAAGGACAGATTTAGCCAGGCCAAGCAGAGATAATAAAGGGATCATAGAAGACTGATAAAAAGCACACATACTGAGTGAACACTTTCAGTTTCTAAAAAGGAAAAAGATGGAAGAGTATGGTAAGGAATTTGCTTCCATAATGGATATTAAAGCACAGCAACCATATGAAGTCTTCAGGAATCTGGCTAGTGTTTTTTCAGAATCCCTGATGAAAGTTTTCAACAGAATTCTCACCACTGTAAAACTGTAAGGGAATTGGAAGCCAGCAAATTTAATAACCTGAGCCCAGGCTGTAGGTTGTCCAGCCTTGTTTAGTTTTTTTTCCCACTTATTGTCATCTACCAATATGCTTTGTTGACCACTTATGGTGTGAATGTACTCCCTTCTCACTGAGCAGTGGAACATTTTTTTCATTTTTAACCACTGCATCTTTAGGCTTAAACATGGTTTATCATATTTTAAAATTTCTTACAAAAAGCCTGCCATATCCTGTTGAGGGAATGTTTTTGATTAGATAATTTAATTTATTCCAACCCTGTTCCTTTACTATAACACTACTTTGCCAGATGAACTTGACCTTGTGTTCTTGTTTTTATTTTTGTAATCACATGACCAGTTTTCACAATTTCTGATTTATATAAATGTTGTACACTGCCTGCTATTATTTTGTGTGTGCGTGTATGTGTGTGTGTGTGTGTGTGTGTGTGTGTGTGTGTGTGTGTGTGTGTGTGTGTGTGTGCATGTGTGTGTGTGCATGTGTGTGTGTGCATTTGTTATAAATTATTTGTATTTGTTTTTCAATAATCTTTAATAAGTACTTATTCACTATTTAGGAAAAGGCTATCTGGTTTTAACTATTCAACTGATCAGTGCTTGTGTAGAAATTCTACTGTTTAAGTTCATAGGAGTACACTAGGCTAATGACCACTGGAGCATTTATAAGACTAGCCATGCATTTTGCCTTCGAGGTTATTTTAAGGGGTATAAGTTAATTAACGGATGATTTAATGGCTGTCTGTATCTATCAGAGACATAGGTGTCATATCAGGGGTGGATTTCAGCTTTCCCATCGATGTGTCCAGGTTGCACTTGAATAGCGTTAGGGAAAGGGTCAGCTGAACATGGATGGAAAGCCTTTTACAGATAATGGGGATTCTATTCGATACATACCTGTCCCTCCAACATGTCCTATTTAAGTGGCCAGCAGGGTTTAAGTTCTGGTGCTGCTCATTTTGTAAGTATGTGGAAAGACAATAAGCGTAGGATGCTAGGATGCATAGCATACCAGGCATGAATAACCTTTCAGCAGTGTATAGGAAACATTGTGTTTACACCCTGATCTTTTTGTGAGAAATGTCAATGGATGTCCCACTTGCTGCACATACCTGGAAAGGTACATACAGAAAGGGACATCATACTCAATGATGACTCCGATGAGGACTGAGTACAGTGACATGATGACTCCCCTGGACCTAGATGCCATGCTCTTACTTTTAAGTTGAGTGACACAGAATGATTTTCTTACAACCTTAGACAAATGTTGGTCAAAAGCCAGGATACTATCTACACAAAACCTCAAAATTCTGACTAATGCACCTATTTTTAGGTGTGTTTTTCAATGAGGTAATTTTCTTGCATGGGCAATTTCCCAAAGATGCTGTTATGAATTTCTTGGCATTGAGCTTTAAGTCATGGCTTTTGGCACTGGTCATTTGTCAATGTTAGACATTCCTGTAAGTTATTTGTATCTTTGGGTGTTTCTGTGATTGCTCCTAGTTTGAAATCAGTTGCAAACTTGATAAGCCGAAGGAGCTTGACATTGCCCTTGACTTCCAAAAAATAGATGCTAAAGAGGAGCAGATCCAGCACAGAGTATGGCAACTCTGCCGATAGTTAATGTACAGGGTATCTGAAGGGATTAGTTAACACAGAGGGTATCTGAAGGGGTTTCACCATGCTTGGATGTGGTGATGTGCACCACCATATAAAAACAGAGCAATTTTCACCAAAGTGTAAGTTCAACAGTTGTTTGGATCATTCTTTAGTCATGCATTTATTAATCACGGAAATTATATTATTATACATAAGTTCCCATTTTTACCTGCCTTTTTAACAAAAGTTAAATAAACATGAAATTAGCATTTCATATTAAATTAAATTAATTTAATTCTAATTAATAAATACATTTGTTGTCATAAACAAAAATATCATCTTAGAGAGCAAAGATTTCCTGTCATATGTTGATATATATTCCAAGATGTTAACAAGCTTGATATTATTTTTCATATGTTTATTGACGCTCATACAGTTCAGCACAACAGTATTTTTTTCTATTTTATTTTATTCTTTCTTTTTGCTTCATGTGGTAAGCACCAGCTGAATATCTTTTAGAGTTTATCAGTTTCAAACTATTCTTTCATCTTGTCATCACCATTAAAATGTGCTCATTTCTATACCACATAATTGCTCAGGCCATTTCCTTTTGACCTAGCTTCTCAAATTCACTCAGTTACTTGAAAAGCATTTAAGAATATTATAAAGAAAAATGGAGCTTTGTGGATAATGAAGGTTGAACTCTGTACTTAATTCTCATTAAATGACAACATTTTAAGCAGTAGAAATCATGAAATAAGAGCCTTTAGTTTGAGGATATTCCTACAGATGTTGCTAGCTGGTGGTTTGCCTATTCCTGAATGCATTTTATTTACTTACTGAGATTTGTACAATATTCTGAGGTACCACACATCTATGTACTATAAAAATCTTCAGTTTCTAGATGATGAAATTATATTATTCTTCCAAATTGTCTACAGTTCTTTCATATTGCACCCAGCACAGACACTTGCTAAAATATATATTTTTTTTTAATTCAGAATCAATTACAGTTGATTATTTAACCACGCCAAAACAATGTGAAAGATAAAAATCAGACTCATCCTGCATACAAAAGAATACCAAGTAAGGCGTTACATCTACACTATCTTAACATGGATTTTACCAGTGATATTGAATCATTCTGTAGAAAATGCTCATTCTTTGACTTTATTTGTTACAAAAGATTAGTGCCAAGATCATTTAGGTTAAATCAATACTAATTAAAAAAAAACAAATAGGATGCAAACAATATGCAAATAAAAAGCTAATTACACTGTAAGTTTTTAATTGAAATAGTTGCTTTAATGAAATGCATTGTAATATGGAAATTACAATATCGCAAAGTGAGTTTGCATGGGAAGTTTCTGATGTCTGATCCAATTAAGATTACCACTTCTTTGTAAAATCTTTTTACAGCAGTTAATCTTCTTATAACACTCTTTCAGGATGATAGTGTGAAACCAATGGTTTTCATTTATTAAACAAATAGCTTATAAGATCTGCATCACACACAGGTTGTTTTTTTGCAAGTTTTAGCAACTATATGACAAGCTGGCAGCCTATCAGTTTTAACAATTTCCCATGAAAAGTTTTTAAACATCATCAGTTCTACACGGTACTAGCAACTGCTTTTGGGGTTATTATATATGGTTCATCATATGTATTATTAAAAATATAATAGCTATCTAAATGTGTTTGCACATCTTTGCAAGTGGAAAAATATATACGAGGCAAAGGCTGCTAGCACATAGCAGTTGTCATATGCAGAAGCAGACTGGTATCACATTTAGGGAAATGTTCAATACACAACTTCACAATAAAGAACATATGGAATGTGAGAAATGAAAATACACTGTAGGCACAAATTTAAGAGGCACACTGTTGAATAACTAACAAGGCATGTCACATTATTATTAACTTTTTTGTATGTTGCAACATAAAGCTACTGCCTAGTTCAGTATATTCCATTTAGTAGAAGTTGTCATTTCAATGAGACACTGTAGGTGACAGGTAAATTGTCATTTCTGACAAGGCAGAATAAAGAGAATATACTGTGTAACTAGTATTACAAAGCAACAGGTATGAGGCACTCCATTAAAAAAGTACTGATATAAAGTGAGTATACTTTTTTCGCTACAGTGGTGTCAAATGAAAAAAAAAAAACATGAAACAGTAGGAAAACCCAAAGCAGAAACAGTATACGTGGCTTACTCAGGGATTCAAATCAGGGGAGTGGGGCAACATAATGTAGACATGAATGTTTTTGAATGGGTTTAGATTCATATAGTTTTCAATGACCATGGAACAGGAAAAACACAGTGTTCACCTTCTTTTACAATCTGAAGACAAAATGATCAATTTCAACAATTGGCTTAAGTATTGGTGTCATTCAAAGGGGATCCAATGCCAGTCAGCCTGGGATGACATGCTCGACAAGCCATGATGCTTCGCTAGGGACGGCTTGCACCTGTCACCCCTGGGCTTTCGGATATTGGCAAAGGCTCTTGCTACCCCCATAGTGCCTTTTTTGGCAAGGCTCAAAAGACAAACCCACCTCCATAGGTATCACAAGGGATAAGAAACTAAGAGTAATGCTACTCAATGCCAGAAGTCTAAACCTCAGGATGCACGCACTCGAAACTCTCCTTAGCATGGAGAACATTGATATCTGTGCAGTAACAGAAACCTGGTTCAAGGCTCCCAAGAGCACCCAAGCACTACCAGGTTATACCTCATACCATGTTTTTCGGCCCCAAAACTTGGACTGACTCACAAAAGGAGGGGGAGTATCAATATTCGTCAAAGATACCCACACCTCCAGGTTGGTGGCACAGCACGAAGCATCAGAGACTATCCATGTGCAACTAACAGTGGGTAAAACTGCCTTGCAGTTTATAGCCTGCTACAGACCACCCTCCCTAACCCAGGAACCCCACTCGGCCTTCCTGAGAACACAGGAAAATAAGAAGGTCTCTCCAAACACCATTATATTGGGCGACTTCAACTACCAAACATAGACTGGGAGCATTACTCTAGCTCCAACACCCTAGCCCAAAGGTTCCTAGAATTTATAAACTCAAATGCTATGGAACAACTTGTTACCACTCCCACAAGAGGGGAAAACATACTGGACCTGATCATCACCAACATGGGGACTCTATGCTCCAGACCAGAAGTGTATCCCTCACTGGTAAGATCAGACCATAAACTAATCTCACTGGATATTCACATCCCGACCCCACCCCCTGCCCAGAAAACCACAGTGAAAAACTTCTCTAAAGAAAATTTCACACTCCTCAAAACCGAGGTGGAATCTTTCAAAGCCTCCAGGCCTGTGGAAAATATGGCGCAGACCACAGAATCCTTTATAAACGCATTCTATGAACACCTTCAGGAATGCATGGATCATGCGATCCCAAATAAAACCAAGACCCAACCCTCCAAAGGCAGACGTCCTGTCTGGTGGACCCCAGCCATAAACAAACTATACAATAGAAGGAGGAAGCTACTAAATGATAGAGCAAAATTCCAAAAAGGGAAGGCAACTCTGATCAATATTAGCAAAAAACTACGGGCACTCATAAAATCATCTAAGGCCAGCTTAGAGAGAAAAATTGCACAGGACACTAAGGATAATATCAAGGCTTTCTTTAGTTATGTTAGGAACCTGGGTGGTAATTCCCAGATATGCTCAGAATTAGTCCAAAATGACAAAAAATACACCGAATCCACAGACATTGCCAACATCCTAGCTGACAGGTTCAGCGCAAACTTCTCCCCCCCCACCAAAGGGCAAATATCTATCCCAGCAGAGTGCTGCCCCCCTGACATCTCAGATGCTCAGGTAAGAGCTGCCCTCTCCAAAGCAAAAAACACAGCACCAATGGGACCAGACGGTGTCCCGGGCTGTGTCCTACATGAACTCCAAGAAGAGCTAAACCCAAACATAAAACTACTGTTCAATCTCAGCCTTACTACAGGATATGTACCCAAAGAGTGGCGTACAGCAACTGTGGTCCCTCTCCACAAAGGTGGTGCCTCAACGGATCCTGGAAACTATCGCCCCATAAGCCTGACTAGCTTGGTCTGCAAAGCTATGGAAAGGATCATCATGGACCTCATAAATAAAGATATTGGGGACCTACGGACACTGGATCCTACCCAGTTCAGCTTTGTTAGGGGCAGATCCTAGCTCTTAAACCTGGTTGAGTTCTTTGAAACAGTCACCAAGGCCATTGACGAGGGGAAGGAGGTCCACACAGCCTACCTGGACCTCGCAAAAGCCTTCGATACAATACCCCACTCGGGCATTATAGATAAGCTCACCAGCTTAAATATAAATCCCTATGTCACTAGATGGGTTGCAAACTGGCTCAAGGACAGAACCCACATGGTTAGAATTGCTGGAGCCATGTCAGACTCCAAACCAGTTACAAGTGGCGTCCCACAAGGCTCAGTCCTGTGACCTCTCTTGTTCGGTATATATTTCTCGGAGGTACAGGCCAACACGGAAGGACTGTGGCTGACCAAGTTCGCAGATGACTGCAAACTGGGAGCCATAATCGACTCTCCAGCCGACACAAGCATCCTCCAAAAGGGCCTCATAGAAACAGACAACTGATGCCAGAGCCATGGCCTCAAGCTAAACGCCAAAAAGTGTATAGTCATCCCCTTTGGCAAAAGCAAAGTGCCCACAAATTACCACATAGGTGGTAATCCATTAAGTACCAAAGAAGTAATTAGGGACCTGGGGACCCAAGCTGATAGCAATCTCTCATTTGACAACCACGTGGCTAAAGTGGTTAGAAAAACATTTTATATAGCCCACCTAATCATGAAGGGATTCGCATCTAGATCAGGGGAGGTCATCGTGCCTCTTTTCTCATCCCTCATCAGGCCCATAATTGAGTACAATGCCCCTTTTGAGATGTACCTTACCAGACACCTGCAGCAACTGGAAAGATCCCAAAAGTACCTCACCAAGAGGATCAAAGGGCTCAAACAGATGCCATATGCTGCCCAGTTAAAGAAACTCCAGCTCGACTCAGTGGCATACTGCCTGTTCAGAGGCGATCTGTGCCTGATGTATAAAGCCATGTCCAACCCGGAATTAATGGACATGCTGCACCTCAGAAAATCCAAATCCCATCGAGCTACATGCTCGAGAGACTTGAACCTCAGCACTGAAATAAATAGGACATGCTGGAGGGACAGATTCATAACCCAGAGGCTCCCTTCACTCTGGAATAAAATCCCAGTCCAGGTTAGGCAGAGTCCCTCATTGACTCTCTTCAAGAGGAATCTTGATGAGTGGATGGGAGATCATAGGTTTACCCCGGCTATCACTTCTGTGTCACTGTTAGACAGAGGCACAGTATACTAACCTCGAAAAAGGGCATAGCAAAATTAATTTAAAATGGGTGGCGAAAGCCAAACACATTCTGGCTAGGCTTATAAATGCCCTAGGGCAGATAGCCTAGTATGAACCTATGGACCTATGAACCTATACTATCTAACATTAGATTCTAGCATACAAAGCACAATCTATCTTATGGATACAGCCTTTGAATTTCTTTATTTACAAGCCACTTCATTAGTATTTAACTTTTTTGTGTTTACTGAAAAGAGATCTTGTTATCTCTTTTCCAAAAGTACCAAATATCAAAGTTATTAATCAGCATGGGGATTATCTCATTCATTGCTTCCTTAACTAAACATTCAGTAGACGTGGATGTCCTTAGTCATAGTTAAACCAGACATCAGCCAGGAGTGCTGCAAAGGTAGAGGTGCTTTTCTGTCAGCTACCTTTTGTCCGGGCTAACACCTTCTCCTGCTGTGATAGTCTTGTGATAGTCCTGTTCAATGCAACTAAAGCTGCACTGTCCTCTAATGAAAACACTGCTTTCTTGTTTTTCTACTCAGTTCAACACACAGTCTAGGTAATGAATCTATATGGCTCTGTAATCCATCTTCAAGATCTTGGTGGGTAGATAGTGCAAGCCCACAAACCTAGAAAGTAGGAGGACAATACCCATAACAACAATAGGAGTATACAGCTGGAAACATTATGGAGAGTCTGCAAAAAAATGGCATGGTCAAGTTACAACAAATGGAACATATCATGTCTTTTCTGTAACCTGGCGGGCAACCAGATAGTATGAGCAGTGAACTTTACAGATCAAATCTGGTTTCTGTGAAATAAGCTGGGTTATTTTATACTGTCCTGGCTACTGGCTGCTTTTAACAGAGCAAAAATACATTCCTGTAGTTATTTTTAATTTATTTTATTAAACTCAGATATCTGATATGTACACTGATTCTCTGTAACTGCAGGGTATGTGGGCTGTCCATGGATGAAAGTGACTCACCCTGGCCTGCTGTTGTTTGTTTAAGATGAAAAAAACAATCATTATTCTAGATTTGCAGGACTAATGTGTATTTTTTGTATTTCTCTGAAGCAAGCTAGAATATTTTACTATGTTTAGCTATAGTGTGTTTGCGTGAAACAGAGATAGAATAAATTATGTCCATTATTTTGTTTACAATAACATGACATCTAAGGTGTGCACAGTCAACAAAATGACTATAATTTCTGGATGGGATGCTATGTGTGATAAAATGATTAACCTTGCTGTTGTTTGCTTATTTTAAACAGTCATTATTTTGTAGTTTTAGTTTAATGTGTATTTGTTTTATTACTTTCCTGTGACCATTGTTTGTCTTATTTTACTGCACAACATACTGCGGTGGTGGTGCTGCGGTAGCGTTGTCGCCTCACAGTTAGATGTTGCTCGTTCGATTCTCAGTTAGAGCGTCTTCTGTGTGGCGACATGCATGAACGGGCGTTCCTTCATTGAAGGTTGTGCGTTAGGCCCGGCAAGCCAGCACGTAAAACTCTACTGCCAATCATTAGCAGACCGGAGTTCCGCTGTGGCAACCCCTAACCGGAAAAAGCTGAAAGACACAAACAAATGCAGGCAACAACATGGTTATAACTGTTGGAATTGGGGACTAGTGATGGAAGTGACTCAAGTTAAACAGTCATTAATCTAGCCATTATTTTTTTTTTCATTAGACATCTGAACTGTGCAGATTAAACAAAGTAGCTGAAATTGCTGAGTATGGTAGCTATATGCAGATAAAAATAACCCTGATTTTAATGATTAAGTTAAACTTTTTTTGGCATTGCAAAACTAGTTTGCATTTGTGTGATTACAGGTATAATGGTTGGCTGTGGTGATTGTTTTGAAAATCATAATCCAAAATCTGAAGTGGATGTCCACATTCTATAAAGATGCTGTTTCTGATTGTCACAGAAACCATCTTTGAATAAATGTGACTTAACCCTACTGCTGATTTAACAAAGTTAACAGTCACTGAACTGGCTTATCTGAAGAAGTGCCGCATAATGTAATATGTTTGTTAATAATTAATGTAAAATAATCTTTGCAATGCGGATTATGCACATTTATTCCATAATCCATATGCATGTGCATGTGTGTGGAGTGCCGCAGTGTATTGAAGAATAGCAACTTATCCCCAATTTCTTTTAATTTTTATCACAATCAAACATCAGCAGTGTTCACAAAATGTAATTGTCTTTAATGCTCTGGGCAGATTATGTATGAAAGCAACTGATTATTGCTACAGTGGTATATTCAATAGTTATGTTGTTGACCTATTGGTTGGGTTTCTTTCTGTGCAAAGTCTAAATGTCCTGCCTGTCATTGTTTGCATTCTATCAAGATGGTCTGATTACCTCTACAACACTAAAACATGCTGCATGTGAACTGGTATTTATCCAATTTGCCTGTAAGCAAGCACGCAGTGTTAATGTGTGTGTGTGTGTGTGTGTGTGTGTGTGTGTGTGTGTGTGTGTGTGTGTGTGTGTGTGTGTGTGTGTGTGTGTGTGTGTGTGTGTGTGTGTGAAAACATGGCAAAATAATACCACTGATTTTATCTGTGGTCACAAAAATACTGGACAGGGGGGCTGGTGCATAGACAATGTTCTTATAGCTGTAGCTTGGCTATTGGCATTGTGGCAGCATACTGTAGAGGAGCAACAAGTTGAGATACTTCACTATGATCATCATTTTATTACTTTCTTCACATTCAGACATCAAACATGAAAGCAGATGGCTATTGTTTGGGGGTTAAGAAGGCATGCGCTGAATCTGAGTCTGATGGCAACAAGCAGAAATATATTATTTCAACCATTTGTTCTTTTAAAGTCATCCCAATGTAACATCAGAGGGATACACAGAGGTGTCTGTGTTTTGAGAGCACTGCGTATTTCTGACAGCAACATACGAAATGCATGACCAAGTCCACTAGCTTTTTTGCATTCATGCTATCAGCCTAGTCACATTCTACAATTTCTGGCATCATACTATCTTAGTGCTGAGATCTTCAACCTGGGACCCTTTTCCTCATCAGCTTGTCACACTGTGACCATCAAAGAAATTAGGATGAAGCTAATCTCATTTCTAAAGTTAAAAGGAGAATGTCAGGACAGGGAAGAATTTGCATGCGCTTCATTCTATCACTTAATTGACTTTGTATTTATGAATAACATTTGTAACTCACTAGTATAGTTAGTTTGTTACTATAAATTATTATGATGGCAGTTTTTTGCTGATTTTATTTATTTTTTAAACATTAAAACAGCATTAGGTGATTTCTCCTGTCTACCTGGTGAATCTGGGTATACTGGAGCATTGCAGCAATTGCAAAATTGTAAAAAATGCACTCTCCAAAGTTAAGAATACAGCATCCATGGGACCAGACGACATCCCAGGCTGTGTACTACATGAACTACAGAATGAACTGGCACCTCACCTAAGTGTCATGTTTAATCATAGCCTCACCTCAGGCTTCGTGCCCACTGAGTGGCGCACAGCTACAGTTATCCCACTCCACAAGGGGGATCCACCTTGGATCCCAAGAACTAGCGCCCCATTAGTATGACGTGCCTGATCTGCAAGGCCATGGAACGTATTATCATGGAATTTAAAAACAAAGACATTGGCAACCTTCAAACACTGGAATTCATGCAGTTTGGGTTTGTGAAGAGCTGATCTTTTCTCCTGAACCTGATTGACTTCTTCAAATCAGTCTCCAGAGCCATGGACTAGGGTAAGGTGGTCCACAGAGCCTATCTGGACCTCACCAAGGCCTTCAACACCATCCCCCACTCTGGAATCATAGATAAACTTACTAAGCTGGACATTAATCCCTACGTCACTCGATGGGTTGCCAACTGGCTTACTGACAGAACCCACACTGTAAAAGTAGCCGACATCAACTCCATCTCCAGACAAGTGACAAGTGGAGTACCTCAGGGTTCAGTCCTGAGACCTCTCTTGTTTGGCATCTACTTCTCTGAAGTACATGCCAACACTAAGAGACTCTGCCTAACAAAGTTTGCAGATGACTGCAAACTGGGACCCATTACTGAATCCCCAAATGATGTGGATATTCTACAAAAGGGCCTTACAGAAACAGATGCTTGGTGCCAGAGCCATGGGCTCAAGCTCAATGCCAAGAAAAGTATAGTTATCCCCTTTGGGAAAAACATGTACCCATGAATTACCACATAAGTGGCAGTACACTAAACACTGAAAGTGTGATAAGAGACTTAGGGACACAGGTAGACAGTGGTCTCACCTTCAATAACCACATCGCCACAACAGTCAGGAAATCCTTCTATGTGGCACATCACATCACTAAGGGCTTTTCATCCAGAAAAAAAGAGGTCATTGTCCCACTGTACTCATCCCTCATTAGACCCATTATAGAATACAATGCCCCATTTGGTAAGTACCTCTCAAGATATCTGCAACAACTGGAAAGGCCACAGAAATACCTCACTAAAAGAATCACAGGCCTAAAGCAGATGCCCTATGCTGACCATCTAAAAAAACTCCAGCTATACTCTGTGGCATATTGTCTACTCAGAGGCAATCTCTGCTTAACATACAAAGCCATGTCAAACCCAGACCTGTTGGACATGCTACAGACCTGTTGGACATGCTACACTTAAAGAAATCCCAATCCCTCAGAGACACATGCTCCAGGGATCTAAACCATGTCAAACCCAGACCTGTTGGACATGCTACACTTAAAGAAATCCCAATCCCTCAGAGACACATGCTCCAGGGATCTAAACCTTGTCATCACAATGAACAAAACATGCTGGAGGGATAGGTTCCTGACCCAGAGACTCCCTAGACTCTGGAATAGACTGCCCATACATGTCAAGCAGAGCGCCTCTTTGGCCCTCTTCAAAAGGAACCGTGTTGATTGGATGGGAGATAGGAAATTACCCCTGGGATCATGTCATTTGCCATGCTAGACAGGGGTAAAGGGAAGTAAATACTGTGGGAAGAAATAGCCAGGGAATTGTTATGGCTAGGCTTGTATAGGCCTTAGGGCTTGTAGCCTAGTACCAACCTATGAACCTATGGAGTCTATATTATAACATAGAAGCCTTAAAACTTCGAATGTTATAATATCGAACTATTTCAATCGAAAGATCATAACATCGAACACTCAGCATTGCAAATTTTTTCCCCAAGGAAAAAATTTGCTGTTCTGACAAATATACACACAACACAAGCCCACCAAAATAAATAATCCACACACATACACTTCACAAAACCCTACACTAAACCATACATACACTACTAGCTATCCACTTTCCTTAACCCAACCCTAACCTTAAGGTCCTTAACTACTGCGCACTCACCTTACCCGCTCCCTAACCCTAGGATCCCTAACTATCGCAAACTCACCTTACCCGCTCCCTAACCCTAAAGTCCCTATCGCACACTCACCTTTCCCACTCCCTAACCCTAAGGTCCCTATCGCACACTCACCTTCGTTCGCACACTTACCTTAACACGGTCTGTGATCTTCGCTCCACAGTCAAAGAAATAGCGAAGCTGCAGAAACGGCCCACCGAATACTTTCCTTGGGAAAGTATTTGATATTCTGCAGCTTCGCTATTTTCAGCGTTCAGTGCATAGGGTTTGATATTATAACATTCAAAGTTTTAAGACTTCGATGTTATAATATACACTCGAACCTATGAACCTGTTATTAAAAAAACAACAAAATAGAGGATGGTAAGGCAGAAAAGTAGATGTTTTTGGTGGGGGGAGAATGGATAATGGTCAGACAGCAGTATATTTTGCAAGATATGACATATATCATAACTCAAGGAATTTTCATTGCAAGAAAGTTGTTAACAGTCATTTAAATCTATTGTCAAAAAATCCAGTGCTGTATTATCCTTATATCAGTTTAAATAGTACACTCAATGAAAACATCTGTTAAAGGGGTAAACTAATATATGAAGTGGCCTCTATGTATCATTGCTTTAAAACAGTTTTTTTGCATAAAACCCTTTACATTTCTTATTATCAGATGGGCCATCTACATCAGGTCTGTCACAGTCAACTACCTCTGCATGGTAAACGTGGCCATCATGTCTTTCTGGATAAATCATTTCCTTTGTCACTGTTGTCATTAACCACATACTTCCATATGTCCTCACAGGGTCAGCACCACAAACAACCTCTTCTTGTGCTTCAGCACAGCAAGCTAATGATGACAGTCATGCCATAACTTGATTAACTCTTATAGTCATGACACAACTTGAGAACAGTGGCATACAGCTGCTAAGTGTATTTGCTGGAACTCCTACCCAACAGCAGGTGGCTAAGTTCATAGGCAGTGGCCCAGGCTCATGTACTCAACAGAATGAGGAAATAATATTACTGCAGGGAGAGTGAGAAACTCCTCGTAACTCAACACTTGCTTCTTGTGAACAGTCTGAGCACCATGTGCAAGTGTCTACCATTTTTGAGGGAACACTACCCATTGTCACCTGTAAAATGGGTGCCAGGTGAAGACATTTTTTACAGTTAGCTTCTGAGACACAGAAGACCTTGGATATGTTGTGACATATTTCAGGCATACACCACTGAGAGTCGGATAGGAATGGTTAGAGTATTGCAGGATGTATCTGAGGAACTGCACCAGTATATGAGAATGGTTGAGGCCAGGTACAATAGCCTGATGATGATCCACGTGCACAGTATGGTGGCACACACAGCAAATGTGTTCACCTCCATGTGCAGACTAGCAAATACTTAACAGGCACACAATGGAAACAGCATAGCCAGTAGTATACATAGGAGACATGGTTTAAACAATTTACCAACTTCAGTATGAAATTCTCAGTTCTCAACAGGTAGTCACGTTCTAGATCCTTGGATTTTTTTTCATTGTTAAGACTGAAAAATAGTGATAAAAAGCACCATATAAAAAGGGGGAAAAAGACGTTCATTTAACATATCTGTACTTAATGGGTTTACCTTCATACTGTTGAAAGCACATCCTATGAATTTGCAGATACACGAACCATTTCCACAAATTCTGTCCCACCGACTTCTCTAAATTTTGAAAAAACAGGGAACGTCGACATTTACGACTGCTCCACAGCTGAAATAAGTGCTACCATGGGTCAAAAAGGGGGCAAGATTTTGTTACTCAGAACATCAGCATTCACGGTTTTGAGAAGTTGCACTTTGCAGTTTGCGGAAGCTGTTTCAGTGATGTGGCTGTCGGAATCACGAAGGTAAACCACTTAATATACTCATCACAGTCTTCTGTACTCACTGTACTGAAAACTGCTAACACTGCCCCTACACATGCTACAGTTTACATTATTTACTAATGGTTGTTGATATCTTGCCTGCCAGAATACCTGTCAGATGTACACCAGTCTTGTTTAACCCAACCTAAACCTAGAAACTGCTTGCAAAGTAATCAGTAGAAGAATCATATAAAAATGTGTACCAAATTTCATATCTTCACCGTGATACACTAAGCCTTTATCATTTGAATGTGCAGGTTAAATTTGAGTGGTATGCCTATCAGTAGATGCATAATGAAACATTCCATTCTGGAAAAGCAAATGTCTGTTTTGGATGAAATGAAAAAATGCCTGTCACTTGACCAAATATCACATATCATAGCCAAGATGTAGCACTGCATGCATAAGATATTATCTATTTGATTTTTGTTGTCACACGTTTACTAAGTGAATCTCATGGCTTACAGTTGTGGACTACACACCTCCACTTCATCTGAACAGCTATATGCCATGCAAGAGCCTGCCGTGCAGGTTCCTGTACTACTACCATCAGCTGGTCACCAGCACTATCATCACTGGCAGGATGAACTACAGTGGGAGCTGCACTGCCATTATGGGGCAATTGTTCACCAGACTTATGCATGATCATGTTAGGAACAGTGCATTATATCATAAACATCCTGCATGCAGTAGCAGGGTCAGTCTGAAGTGCACTCCCAGGCTCATCTTTATTTTATGTATTTATTTATTTATTTTATTTTAATTTATTTTATTTTACATTTGTTAACCGGGATGGTCCGACTGGACACAGGTACATTTTCAGAAGAGGTCCGGGCAGAAAAGCTCCACAGTAAGTAAAATTTTACACAATATGTTAAATACAGTATACAGAGAATTTTCAAACAATATGTTAAAATACAGTATACAACAGAAGACATAACAAGATGTATATATACAGGAAAAAATAGTTACACATGGTTAATAACAGAATAAGTATACAAATTCAATCAGCATTAGGAGAAGACTTAGACTGTATTTTATATTACAGTAGGTATATTAGGAAGTGAGGTATATAAGTGGAATCATATGAGGACTTATGTAATACATGGGCATAGCCACTTATTCTTCAAGTGTGTTCTAAGTGGTTTTAGAAGAGAGTTAATGGCATGCCAGAACTTTTGGAGATCTTTTGAATGTTTGTTTTGAATATTGAGGAAGCAATTTTGTCTATCAAGTTTTGTTTGTCTCTTGGCCTGATTTCTAAGTTGTAGGTAACTTTGTTTGGCTAGGCTAGTATTGCATTTCTTCCAAATTCTCCAAACCTTATCCCTTGACTTTAGAAGGGCTCTAGTTTCCCTAGTTTGCCATGGTGCATAGTTTGCCTTGGCTCTTATTTTCCTAATTGGTGGGAGTCTATCAAGGATATTGATGAGAATATTGTTGAAGTAGTCAATGGCTTGGTCTAGATTTAGGGTTTGTAGTGGTTTCCAGTTACTATGTTTTAGAATACTGTTTAGTTCTTGTATATTTAGTTTGCGATCATCTCTGACTTGTCTAAAATCAATGAGTTTGGTTATGTTGGTACGTTTCCGCAGGAGGAAGGTGGGAAGATGGTCACTAAGACCATCAGGAAGACATCTTCTCTGATAGCTTTGTTTGGGGCAGTTAACTAGTGTCCAATCTAGAATAGACTGTTTGTGGGGGGTTTTGTTGAGTCTAGTGGGTTCTTGGATAAGTTGCGTAAAATTATAAAGATTAATATGGTTAGTGGGGTTGTTAGAGGTACAGGCTGATCAATCAGTGTTCAGGTCACCTAGTAAGATGGTTTCTTGGGGGAGATTATCTGTGGCCCATTGTAACATTTCTTCAATGATGGGAGAATTATTACCTGGGGGAATATAACAGCAGAGAATGATGATAGTTTTTCTGTCATTTATGCTTAGGGTTGAACCTAAGGTTTTGGCATTTTGAAATTTAGGTATGGGGGATTTAAGGTTGATTGCATTTTTGTAGATGATAGCAACTCCACCTCCCTTTATGCCCACTCTATCCAGGGTTAGGATATTGTATCCTGGTGGGAGAATTTCTTCATTTTGGGTACTAGGTTTTAGCCACATCTCGGTAATGGTTAGTATGTCAGAGGAGTAGTGAGCTATAAATGTGTGTAGGTCAGAAAGTTTGTTAGAGATATTTTTGATGTTGACATTCAGAATCAATAGGTCAGAGAATTGCCTAGCAGAGAGTAGAGAGCTTTGTGGTCCAGGGTTTGGGTGTATGTCTCCAGATATAAGTAGATTTTTAGTGATAAATATGTGTTTAATTGTGTGCACTATGTCTATGTTGGATCTAAATTATGTTTTTCTAATGTAGGATGGTGTTGTGTAAGACTTATGAATGTGTAGGATTAAGCTGTCTTTAAATAATGTAGAAGAGATAGGAAAGAAAATGTGTGAATATATATTTGTTTGAGAAAGTGTTATGTGGAATGATATGTTTTCTAGTGATGTGTTTGTATATAATGATGTGATGTTTGTTAGGTATGTAAGGGTTAGAAAGAGAAATCTTAGCATTAATGGTATTTTATGAGGGAGTAGTGGTTGGGTCTTAGTGGATTTGGGGTTCAAGTATGGGTGTGAGTGCGAATGCATGACAAGTAGATACCATGTACCTTTTTAAGGTACAAATTTGATATGGGTGTGTATGAGAGGTTGTTGATTGGAGGAGGCTGTGGTCGGGTGATCTGGGGTTAGAATAAATGTAGAGGTAGTGGGGTGGGTGGGAAATGGGGCAGGGAAGGGGAGCGGTGTGAGCAACAGATATGGGCTTTCAGCAGGCAAAACACACAGTGACAACTCATGTATGGGGCAGTGCAGTATTGAAGCACTCCTCAGCAGCTCACCTATGGTTACAAACTAGTGTCATTAGCCAGTGTCCCAGTGGGTAGCCTGCATCATCTGGAAAACAAAAAAGGGAGGGGAGAAACAACAACAAAATAAAGGAAGGGGATTTTTCTCAAGAGTACATTTTGTAATCTACACCTATAGAAATTAGTTTCATTTGAAATCTCTGCACTTACAAGCAAGGTGACCATAGGGAATCCTGGTTTACCTCCATAATGTTGACGGCCACACCAGCGAACCCACTTATGTGATCTCTGAACTGCACCTTCACAAAACCTTGAATGCAGATATTCTGAACCGCAAAATCTTGCCCCCTTTTTGACCCATGTTAGTACTTGTTTGTGGGTGTGGTGTGGTCGGAAATTTTGACTTTCGATGTTTTGCCAGTTTTCTATGTTTTCAGCAGTATGGGTTTTGCAGAAATGGTTCAGTGTTGTGCATGCTCACCATTGTGGCCATTGACATTATGAAGGTAAACTGGGAATCCTACCATACAGGAAGAGGCAGTAGACTGAACTTGTGGTCACTACACAACCAACAACGTGGGATATTGTGTTTCACAACTGAATTAGTTTAGTGCTTTCATCCTTAAAACAACAGAATGTTATCAGGACTGGTGAAACATCCCACCCACAGCCTTTTATATTAAATCATAGATTGCATGACTCACAACCACAAGATTCAAAATATAAATTATCAGAAGCAACTAAAATCACTTAGAACAAATACTCAGATAGAAATACCAGTTCATAAATGCTCATGAATAATACTAAAGTCTTGCTGAATGTAATTTCAAGATGCAGTTTAAAGATAAAGCATTATTTCAACCAGGTGAGCTAAGTGTGTTAAGTCACAGTTGCCACAGTTCTATTTTTGCAGTGTCCTCTCCTCTATGCCAGCCAAGTACCAGTATGGTTTTAGTCATTGGTTGGCACTCTGAGTGCACTGTATTAGTTTTTATAGTGAGCTGGTATGCCAGGTGTGAGACTCATGAGCACTGCCAGGATGCTGGGCTGACATAATAGTGATACACCCCCATGTATCACACTGTACGTGGCAGTTGATGGAATGATAGCTCTTCCTGTTATGGTAACACTCCCCTAATGGTCCAGATGGGGCCATAATGGCAACATGGATGCAATAATTTGCATCAAGTAGCCCAAGGAAGTATGCCTTTCCACAGAAGGCACACATGGTTCTGACTCAGTCCCAAGGCAACACTAGGAGATAAATCTATTGACTAACATGTACAAAGAGTATGTTGAAGAACTGCTGAAGTATCCTTATTTTACATTTGTTGATTGGGGAAGTCCAGCTGGGCACAAAGGCCCCTTTTTAGTGGAGGCCTGGGGAGGAAAGCTCCATTTGATGCATTACAAACAAAATATTTTAAGATTTATAAAGTCAATATCAGGCAGAATACAATTAAAATATATTTTGCAATGCTAAAATAGATAGGAAAGTAATTTGAAGGGACATAAATTTGGTGGTTAAGCCATCAGATAAAGGCAACTATATTGTTGCTTCACATTACACTAAATATTTAAACATGTGTTATGCCCACTTAAATAACAAGAAATATATGAAAAGTGTGATATTTTGAAATATTATGAAACTTTAAAAGAATATCAATGTCTCCTTGAAAAGGGGCACAGGTTAGGTTATTTCTCTGCTCATGATGTTGAAAAGAAATTTAATGTTGCACATAGCAGTATTGCGGTATTTTATTGTCTACCCAAAATACATAAAGGTTTTGAAAATTTAAGTGGTAGACCTATTGTTTCAGCGAAGAAATAGTTTTTGAAAAATGTTCGCATTTTACTGCATGAATATTTAAAAACATATGTAGTGAGCATTTCTTCTTACATTAAAGACAGCCAGGATTTTTTAGAAAAATTAAGGATGTAACATGGAATAGTAATATGTATTGGCTGAGTCTTGATGTAAAAAGTCTTTACACTAATATTAAACATAGTGTAGGCATGTTAGCCTTGCTTTGTTTTTTAGGTGACCATCCCAAATCTCATTTTCTGATGGATTTTCTTTTGTTTTCCTTGAAAAATATTTTTTTTTGTGTTTAATGGGGAGATTTTCCATCAACTACAAGGTACTGCTATGGGGGCGACATTTGCCCCTATGTATACAAACTTAGTTATGGCTATGTTTGAGGAAGAGTACATATACCCACATGATTTTTATAAGTCTGAGGTAATTTGTTACTTCAGATTTACAGATGCCTCGATGTTCTTATATAAGGGTGATCAGACTAGGGCACCTATTTTTATTGAAGACCTACAGGTGAATAATATGGGTCTCCAGTTTTATGGTATTCAGATGGGTGCCCAGGTAAATTTTCTGGATATCCAATTTAATGGACTGGACACTGGAATACATAGGAAGTTAGATCAGAGAAATTAGTTTCTTTTTGGAAGTAGTTGTCACCTAAGTCATTTAATTTCAGTACCGCCATATAATGAATTTTCAAGAACTGATAAATTGTGTAGTAGTGATGATGCCTTTAATAATGAAATTTTAGAGACAGAAAAAATGTTTATTGAGAGAGGATATGATGTGAATATGGTGAGTGAGGCAAAACTTAAGATTATAAATAAGAGATTTGTTAATAGAAATGTTATTTGCTCAAAGGGAAATAATAGGAATTTGGAGATGTTTTGTAAGAAAATAAATAGGAATAGTATAAATGGAGTACAAAAGACACAAGATAAAAAGGACATTTATTTTGTTACTACATTTAATGTGATAATGGATGAGGTGGTCAGGAAGGTTTGAGAGTTCTGGCCTATGTTACTAAGGGACAAAGACTTAAGACAAGTCTTGTCCAGCCATGTAAATGTGTCTTATAAAAGAGTCAGAAATTTGGCTGACATGGTGGTGCATAATCTTTTTGTTCCACCAGATGTCAGCATTAGTAGGGATAGTTTAGTAAGTAAAGGTACTATACCTTGCAATAAGTGTTCCATTTGTAAGAAGTTGGTCCCTACTTTTTCTTTTATTAACAATGTGATATTTGTGACTAATGGGACTTATACATGTCATACGGAAGGAGTTATATATGCTCGTAGGTGTACCTGTTAACTTATATTATATTATATTGGTGAGACAGTAAGAAGTTTAAAGGTATGCATTCAAGAGCATGTTAGAGATATAAGAAATAAAAAAAACTGGATAGTCCTTTGGGGGGACATGTTTTATCTTTACATAACTCCAATCCTGAAGATTTGCAAGGCTGTGTTCTGGAAAAAGTTGAGGTAGGCTTGGGAGAATGTGTTAATTTAAAGGATAAACCTTTTAAAAAAGAAACTCTTTTTATTTTGAAATATAGCACTTTAGAGCCCTTAGGGCTTAACAAGGAATGTGACTGGGGGCATGTAATTTAGTGATGGTAATTTAATTGTTTTTTTAATTGTTTAATTGATATTGGTATGGCTATTTAATCTGCTGTGTGTTTGATGTATTTTACTCTTGGAAGTCTCTCTTGCCGAGGTGCCAAGTCTTATTAAACTGTGAACATTTGGGATTCTTTGGCCATTGTGGTTTTGTTTTTCTCTGAATTTCAGTTTGGTTTTTCTCCCTTTTTAGTGGATGCCTGGGGAGGAAAGCTCCAGTAGCTGCATTACAAACAAAATCTTTTAAGTTTTATAGTATCAATGTCAGGCAAAATACAATTAAAATAAATTTTGCAATGCTAAAAGAGATAGGATAGTAATTATACATAAATAAGTAAGACATGTAATACTAATTATATTCTGTACAGCTATAGTTAAATAACTGTTTAGTAGGATAGATGCCACAATACACAGTACTGAGTTATTTACAGAAAGTAGAAGGCAAACGGTTGATTTAAATTATGAGGTATAAATTAAATGAGTGGTAAAAGAGTTAAGAGAGGTATAGGTAGAAGATGGGGTGTGTGAACACAGAGTGATAGTTGATAATAGAGTACAGGTACATAATGAGAGGCAATTAATTTACCTGAAGCCTGAGAAATAACCAGTATGTCTCCAGTTTGTCTCTGGAAGGTCTCCAGCTATTACAGGTACATAATATAGTGTGGTTTGTTTCATTAAAGTGTATATTTTCATAGTAAATTATTTGCCTCTCATCATTTACATTTTTTCAAAAATGTTTAATTTTTGGACATATGTCTCCATGAGCCTATTATATAAGTAGTACCCATCCATTAATTTATAGATGTAGTAGGTACCTTTTAAAATAATTTGTCTGATAATAAAAAACTTTGTGTTAAAGTTTACAGTTAATATTCTTCAAGGCAGTGAATATGGAGTGTTATTAAAATCTAATGTTAATATCAATGTATTTTTGACAGCCATGATGTTCAAAGAACTTATGGATATAATGATTCCTTCAAAGAAGGTTAGTTGTGCGCTGTGAGGATTAGCAACAGTGATGCCAATTTTTTGACTATAAAACTAAAAACTATAAAAAGTTCGAAAGTAAGTAAAATTTTTGACTTGCCAAAAGTCCATAAGGATTTAGAAACTCCTCCTTTCAGGCCAATAGTGGCAAGTGGGGGGAGCAAAACTGAAGCTATGGCTATATTTATTGACAAACAGCTGCAGAAGGTGGTAGATCAAAGTATGTCTTTTATTAAGGACACATTTGATTTCATGTATGGTCTGAAAGAAGTAAAAGAACTTGTCACAGATTATTTAGTAACTAAGTACCTTCAGTGACTGTATATGGTGATACCAAACACAATTGGGATGGACTATGTTAGAATGGAACTATTATATTCAAATCCATTTTTTTGTACAGTATGTTTAGTCTTATTATGTAAATGTTACATGTCATTTTGAGTTATAATTTCTTTGAAATTAATTCTTTCTTTTTTTAACAGGTTAATGGAGTAGCCGTGGGAGCAGCCATGGCACTGAGATATGTTAATGTTTTTATGACTGCTTTGGAGAAGGAACATATTATGAATAGTGAATTGTTTAATAATATTATTTTTTATAAGCACTTTATTGATGATACCTTTTTAATTTGTAGAGGTCATTTTAAATAGTTTAACATTATTTATGGAATATATTAATTCTGTCTGCACATACTCAAAATTTACATCATTGTGATTTTGAAAGTGTTTATTTTTTCAGATGTAGAAGTTTACAAAGATGACAATAAGTTAGGGACCAAAATTAAAAAAAAAAAAAGAATTACAGAATAATACTTATTTAAGTTATGATAGTATGCATCCTATGAATAATATAATCAAAGGGCAATTGATTAGGGTTATTAAGTCATCTGACAATGATGAAGTGTTCTTGAAAATAGGAAATGCCCTGTGTCATAGGTTTTTGGCCAGAGGTTACACCAAGATATTGTCAAGCAAAGCCTTGAGGAAGCTATCAATTTAAGAAAAAAAAATCCAATATTGAAGAAAGGATAGAACAAAAATTGAATAAAAGAAATATAAATCATTTTGGAATGGGGATTTTATTAAAATGTGCTTTGGATGGAAAAATATTAAAAATATTGTGAGAGATAATTGAAAAAATTTAAGTAGCTTCCCTGAGATTAAAAGAGTGGTAGGGGAGGAACCTACCTTCATTAGTAAAACATGGAGGAATTAAAAATATATATATTTTTTGATATAAAGCTTTAAAAGTAAAAATATAGCTAATAATGGAATGTATAGGTGTCATCATTTTAATTATTGCCTGTACTTAAAAGTCGTTACAATGGATATTGTTATTAAAGAATGAAAATTAATATCCCAGGGTATTGTCCATGTAAGTCTAAGTTTGTAGTTTATTTAGCTGTTTATTCTGCCCTGCCTACTATGTTGGGTGGACTACTAGAGAACTAAATCACAGGATATATGATAATTTATATGTCATTGATACAGAGGATGTAAATAATGCATGGGGGTAAACATTATTCTATTGGTAAATGTAAGGTTTCTCTTCAGTTTTTGGTTGTTGAACAGGTGTATTATTTTTTGAGTAGGTTAGATAGAGAATATGGATTACAATGGAGGGAGTATTGTTGGCAAGTGAGACTGGATACTTGCAATCCCCCAGGGCTAAAGGACAAAGACAATTTTACGATTTATTTAAAAAGAAGCCAGCTTAGGCGTTAATTCATTAATGAGTTAATTATTTAATAGATGTGAGAATTGTTTTAATTCATTCAATTTGAAGTAGTCTTGTTAAAGACAAAAACACTTACTGAATGTGAAGAAGTCTTGTTAAAGACAAAAACACTTACTGAATGATTCATGGTGAATAAATTATTTGCCTTTATTATTTTTTAGTTGCTATTGGTTGTTTTTGAACATTTTATTTTTACAACCATCCTGATGTAAATCGTACTACGTAGGTGTTGTTAAGTGCAAAAAATGTAAGCAAACCCCAAAAACCAAGAGAAAAAGAAAAAAAAAGTTGACTTAATTACTCACAGAAAATAGTCATGCTTTGGAGAAATATGTTTTTAAAGAAATTTTACATTCAAACTGAAGTTAGAGAATGTTAAAAAACATTGCACAGACAACAGTAAAATACATAAAGAAAAGCAAAAGAAAAAAATAGTTACTTATAAAATTTAGGATTCTGGAATTACTCATCCATTTGACTGAGTCCTACTGACAGGGAAACAAAGTCAAAACATTTTTAAGGGGAGCATGGCTGAGGACTCAGTAATGATAATTGACTTTTCTGTCATATGTACTTGCTTCAGTACCATGCAATGTACATATCCTGGGCATCCACACATTCATTCTGGAAGTTCGAGAGCCTGATCTGTAGTTTACTGTGGAGGAGCTTTAGAGGCCTGCATCACATCCTTTAAAGAGAAGACAACCTGCATTCTTATACCATCTAGCTTTATTACATTTAAAAGCAGAAACTTTGCTGCAAATTTTTGGTTGTAATCAAACAACATAAAAGAAGTAATAGCAATTTATTAAGTGTGACCCAAATTAAGCCTAGCTGCCATGAACTGGGTACTCATGTTAAGTAAGAGTGAATCTAAAAAAAATAAAGATGAAAGAGAGGTTTTAAGAAATAAATAATAAATTGCTGATGAACATATTGTCATAGCCATAGGAGAAGATAATGTACAAAAACTCTTAATCTGATGAGTGATGGCAAAGAAAAAATGGATAGATTCTATAGACTCTAGTCATACATACTGGAGTCTAGGGATCACTTGTACAATGTTTGCATTATCCTTCAAAGAGAGATTGGTTTGACACTGAATATTTGCAAATGAAGCAAAGATGTAGGCCATCCTTGAGAAGCTGGGTAAAGTGTGAAAACACAGAACATCACAGAGAAATGAGAAATTGTAAGAATGAACATTTAAACTTGCTGAAAGTAACACTAAATTAGTATATAGAACAAAGATGGAATAAAGTATTAAACGCTATTGACAGTAATAATACTCAATGTTTTTAAGTTGATTACAGAAGGAGTTAATAACAAAAATTTCTAAATTAACATATTAACTCAATGAATGGTATCAATACTTTTGCAACAGGTTTAAAAGTGATGGAAAGTTTTATACTAATAAACGTATATATCATGGGGAAAAGATTACATATTGTTAGAAGAGTTTTCTCCAATAAAAATTAGAATGCACATTTAAAAACTAAAAGAAAAAAATGAAAGATTCTGACCCAGATGGAATTGTGAATTAAGTCTTTAAGTTGGCTTGAGATACATGGGAAGATCTTTTTAGTAAATGCTTATTATGTTTTACAAATTGTCTGGAAGTATGGTAATAAACTTAGTACATAAAAGTTTATGATTTGCTTATTTAATAAAAAAGATTGACAAAGTAAGCATGCTTCTTTCTTGACAAAAATATGGGAAATAATCCAATGAGAGAGGGAATTATCAAGAAGAGTTAGTAAGTATAATTTCAACTTTGACTAAAGATGACTAGAAAAAGGAGTTGGGCATTTAGACACATTATTCCCTTGCCTTTTCTTTATTTATTTTGATGAACTATTTAAAGTCTCCAAAGAAAAAAATGAGATATTTCTCTGCACGTTCAATGACCTCTCAAGGCTAGTTATGAATATAGACATCCAGGCATGTATATGAGATAAACAGATCCTAGTCATAGCTACAGCATTAGCCCACAGGAAGATGGTTTTGGAACATGTTGCAGTCACAGGGAAGTTTGAGCACAGTAGTACTCGTGTACTGAGCACATGCCTCGAGGGTACGCAGCACTAACCTGTGTGCATAGTTGGTCATAATGTTTGTGGGGTGACCTGTTCTACTAACCCAAAGATTCATATATGAAGAAAAGATACTTGTGGATGGTAGTAAGGTGGGAAGGCAGAAGCAGTAGTACACTGAATGTAGACAAGACTGCAGAGATGGTGACAAACTCAGGTATGTAGAAGAGAAAGGAGAGGAAGGTATGAGATACACACACACACACACACACACACACACACACACACACACACACACAAGCACAAACACATACACGCATATCAGTGTGAAGTAATTGAAGTTTAAAATGTAAAAAAACAAGCAATGGTTGCGGTACAGAAAAGTAATAAGATATATTGACCAAAATAAGTTATGACATCAGCAGAGTCTGACCACTGTAACTGTACTATAATGCAAATGTCATGATAGAAGCATCTGTACATCCTTGAGGAGACTTCAGCCCTCAACCCACTTCACTTAGATTCTTTCAAAAACTTAATTTCATTCTGACTCATGGAAGCAACCACACTAAAGTTGTCAGAGAAGCACACAGCAGGTGATTGTTAGACATCTGCAGAAGAGAGGCATAAAATACAATAAGCATTCAACATTAAGGAGACTTGAACTCTCAGCCCTTTTCATTTGCATTCTACTTGGCATTTTATTTACATGCTGATCCCTGGAGACAATCAATACTAAAGGCTTATTTGTATTCCCAGTGGAAACTGAGGCCAATATACAGTGTAGATGACAGTGACTGCACTTAATTGCTGCTATAGCATGCCCAGTGCCAGTCCTTATTGGTTGTACATGGGCAGTGGTGGTGTTTTTCACAACTCATCAGCCACAGAATGATCACAAAAGATAAGTGATCCAGAAGCTTTAAATGAGCATCTGTGAAGTATGTTTCTCTACTTTTTTGAATAGATTAAAGATTGAAAATAGGAGTATGGAGAAGCAATAATAAACTAAGGAATGAGCAGGGTGGAGGTGATGAAGATGGGGTCACTTTTGTAGGGTAAGGGACATTGGAGATAGAAATAAGGGAAGTAAGAAGAAGGTAAGATTGTTAGATTAAGTAGTAGGGAAAGACAGACATGACTAACAGGGCTTGGGGTAAAAATGTGGCGGGGGAGCACAATGGTGAAGGAGACAGCAGACAAACAGAGGGAAGACAATCATGAGGGGAGGATTGAACAACAAAATGTGGTGGGCATGGACACAAAAGGTTTGGAAGCATCAGGGTGGGTGATAGGATGAGATATTCATAGACGCACATGCCAGCTGATTCCCAGTGGAAGACTGCTTACCACCCCAGGTATTAATCATTATTGGGCCCTTGTCTCAGAGGGTGGAAACAGAGCTGTACAGGACCATGACTCAGCTCCACTTGGCGCATTTGAGCATCTATCCTCCTGTTGATAATCTCTCCCACAATATCTGCCAGATGCCAATGGCTAACAAAGGTGTCACCTGCATTCTCACTGCTACCAGCAGGCATTCCCCAACAATTTTTATACAGATATATAGTTATACAGATATATGACTATAAAAGTGAAAAAAATGCTGAAACATGAAGGAAGAACTATAAGTGACTAAGTAACATACTTAATAGAAAGAAAAGGAATACAATGATGCCCTTTTAAAAGTTGGACTGCATTAACTTTTCAGGTTATTTACCTGACTGAGGCATTATCGTTAGTATTTAAATCTGTTTATTATTTTTGTGCTTGTAGGGGCTAAACTTCAGGGCTTTACTGATGTTCAAGGATGAAGAATTTGATCTTGGTATAAATTCTTATTATTTTTTATATTTACAGTTGCAGTGTTCATTTAGATCCTAAAGACATTTAGTGTTTGCATGAATTTTAATAGCTCAGTGTGTTCCCATCTGGCCAAGATGCATCCTTTACATTCCACTTTATCGACTCCAAGAATTTTCTGAGAAGTTCCTCCAAGAAGAATAGATAGAGCTACTAACTTCAAACAGATAATAGCTCAGCTAAAATAAACCCACTATCATTTTCTTGGATGTGGGGAATTCACATTTGGACATAATTTAGTTGAAGTTAAATATCTTAAACTAATTTTAATGGCTAAGTTATTAGGCGGTTGGCTTAATGGTTAAGGCATTTACCTTAGAGCCACAAGGTACAGGGTTTGATTCTCACATTGGGTAAATGGCTAGGCTTCAAATGGCTCACAAGGACAGTTAGCCTAGTATGAGCATATGATGTCTCCAATTTTGAGGGGGTTCTAATACTGTGACAGGAATGGATCTCATACCTGAGTCAGAGTACAATTAGAGTTCAAGAAATTAGTATTGTATTAGTCTTTGATGTTTGCCAAAAGTGCTCTTCTCAACACCTGCCATGTACATTGTCTCCTTCTGCAAGTCATACAATGTTGCATGTATTGGTAGCATATTTAAGTGCACTTAAAAATTAATGAAACTATCTGAGAGCCTTTAACCCGCATCACTGTAATTTATGCTTAAATATCCAAGTATTTTGTAACTGTCTCAAACTACACAGAACACTATAGTCATTTGATGTAGCTACTTCAGTGACTAATGATACATTTCTCCCTTTTTAGCTACCACATCTTTTTTTTTGCTTCTACTTTCTTAATTCCATCTGATGAGAACTACTTCATTTTCAGAAGTGCATTGAGGCTTGTGTTTCCAATTATTCTCAGCTAGTTGTTTTCTGTAGTGTTTACACAATCTGCAATGCAGCAGTCATGTCACATTGTTGCGCCTTTCAGTACACATATCCTCAGCCATATGTATATAGTAGCTAGCAACACGATATACAATTGTTTTAGTGTTGTATTACAAAACTTGCCTTTGTATCTGCTAAATTTTCTTTAAACATTGTAAACCAATGAGTACATAGCCTCCTACTTTGAGTTTCCACTATTAACCTTTCACCCTTTGGCTTAAATTCACATCTCCTTATCCATGTGTAAAATTTTGATCAACATGTGGTTGTTCTAGTTTTTTATACTTTTCGCTATTATCAAGGATTTTCCAATTTTCTTTCCTGTAATTCATTTCTTTGTTTATTTTTTTCTTGTTCCTGCCCAATTTTCATTTACTTCTGCTATGATTTCATTTCCCACATATTACTAAAATGCATCTGCTATTTGCTAATATGAGCAAACTGTTAACTCTGACTTCTTTTCTTTGTGGATTGGAACTTTTACTGTGTTTGCATCTGATCATGACAAAAATACGTATGCCATCCCATGACTGCAGATCTACTTGTAAAGTTAGTTTCAAGCTGTGCCATACCTCCATCAAGATGAAATTTTAAATAAAAAAAGAATGCAATTAATAAAAAATTCATTATCAGCATTCAGGATGCAAGAAGTAAAACTAAACACAAATCTAATTATATGCACTGTTTTTTATGTATCATTTGACAAGCATAAAGCATTAGTCTCCTGTATGAAAATATGTGTTAAAAGAAATAACTCTTCATTACAACACTGCAACTTTGGAGCAATGCAATATGCTACAGCTTGTTCCAAGAGCCTTATTGTTAAAAAAGCCATTTGCTTGTTTTCCAGCTGAAATTACAGACCTTAATGACTAATGGCAAAGAGCAGTTTTAAACTGCTCTATGTAATTAATGATTCTTATTATAAGGCAAGATAAAAAGGCAAGATGTACATATGGTAATTCAGATTAATTACATTATGGATTTATTAATTTAAAATGTATTTGACCGCAAACACAGAAATGAAGACTTGACTGCAGTAAAAATTAAGCAGAAATTAAATAATGTTGCTAATGAAGTCATTACATATACAGAGAATAAATGGATGAAAGATTTAAATGATTTTCCTTTAAGGAAAATGTTTTCATGCGATAGAAAATAGACTGGAATAGGTTATTACTATTGACATATGCAGAATAGCATCTGATACTCCGCCTTTCCCATGGAGTGGTATTTTCAGAAGCCAGAAAATCCAAAGAATATGTATTTTGAAAACTTCAGAGGTCAATGGAATTGGCAAAAAGATAAATAGTATTACATCTTTCAAAAGTATGTATTTTGGTAGAACAGACTAAGCATATTTATTTCAGTCAGACGAATAAAGTCCATCCTTCTCACAAACTATTATAGGATATGATGATGTTTACTCAGCTTGGACTTTATGAATGTGTCACTGCCTTGTAAATATTTTTTTTTCTGTGATGTATATCCAACTTGGACTTTAAGAAGGTCTCACTCCCTTCTAAATATTTTTTTTTCTTCTATTATTGTTTGGTCTTTTTAAAAAAAGATGATCTGTCATGATTACTATGTTGCTAAGTAAACAGCTGTATTGTCTGAAAAGTGTACTGTATCTGTAGTTGCAATTATTTGTTTTTATGTGGAGCTTTTCTCCCCGGGCCTCTATTGAAAATGGATATATATCCAGTTAGACTAGCCCGGTCAACAAATGTAAAATAAAATAAAATAAATAAATAATAAATAAGGCACTTATTTACACATTTTAAGTTTTCTGCTTATATCCTCCAAGGTGAAATTTTAAATGAAGAAAGAATGCAATTAATAAAAATTACATTATCTGCATTCAGGATGCAAGAAGTAAAACCAAACACAAATCTAATAATAATAATAATAATACAAACATACATTTTTCAATGAGTTTCCATGGATATTGAAAGTAAACTTATGTCTTGCTGTAGTACTGCAGTGTAGGTTAAAAGTAAACTTACTTCTTGCTCTAGAAAACTGGGTTACAGCATGATACACATATGACCAATAACAAATGCATAAATGCATTTGGTTATATTATGGTTAACAAGGTGGCACTGCAAACAATAAAACATTGTATAATCAGTGATTGTACCTATCTCACAACGACAATGAGATAACCAACACCAGAAGACCGACAAAGCAAATACCCGACAAGTTGAAATCCCGAAACCAAAAACACCGACATGCAAAACACGTGTGCTTGCATTTGAGTGTGGCTGTGTGCATTGAAAACTGTTTATGTGTTTACAGTGAACGTGAATATGTTCTACAGTAAGATTAAAGCATTTACATTTCTCTAGCTGGTATGTGTGAAACGAAAATGTACCATGACTATTATGGAATGGGTTAAGGTAAGTGTGTGATTGTGATGGATGTTGGGGTTAGAGTGTGGGTAAGGTAAGTGTGCTATAGTGACGGACTTTAGGGTTAGTGTGCGGGTAAGGTAAGTGTGTGATAGTGACGGACCTTAAGGTTTGGGTTAAGGTTAGTGCATAGATAGTTGTATATGTAAGGTTTAGTGTAGGTTTATACGGTTTTTGGTGTGCTTGTGTTGTGTGTGTGTTTTTTGGAACAGCGAATTTTATCCCTGGGAAAAAAATCTGCTCTTCTGATGTTTCCATGTTATCACATTTCGATCTTCCAAGTTCGAACTTCTGGAAGTTCGATCATGTGATAGGAACCCTATGGCAGTTACTAATCTGCTTGTATTCTTTCTGTGCTGGTTATTCAGGCAGTTGAGAGCATGTTTTGTTAACTGTTGGGATTGTGCTTTGTCGTGCATGTCAACTTTCTAGTTTTTGCTCTTTCATTCTTGTGGTGTCAGTGATCTCATTGTCGGCCTTTTGAGCTATTTCAGTCTGATCAGATAGACCCATATATATATATATATATATATATATATATATATATATATATATACATATATATATATACACACACACAGATATAGATATATAGATATATAGAAAGCTAGATACACACACACACACACACACACACACACACACACACACACACACAGACACACACAGACACACACACGCACACATACATGCGCACACACACATAACACAGAAGAGAAAGCTTAACTCCAAGATTTACTGAAAAATGAAGAGATAGTCACATAGCAATTTTTCATTGAACCTGTAGGAAATATGTGTGATCATCTGAGAGATGTGAGTATTATATAAGATAAAAAAAAAAATCCCATGGAAAATGTAATGAAGCACTTGATGGATATTGTCAATACAGAATAAAAAGAGGAGTTCTTACTAAACTTTATACTAGAATATCAAACAAGCAAGTGATATGACGTTGCCATGTTTTTATATGCTTTACCTAAAGTGTACAAGGGGAGTTCGAGATGTAGTATGCATTTAGGCACTACAGCTTTTATGGATTTGCCTTACATACTCACAAGGAAGGGTAGTCATGTATTTGAGCCCTAATAGAAACCTTGGAAATCCAAGGTACTTGACTGTCACTGATAGATACCTGTAAAACCCGGGATCATATACTGATCGGCTATCAGTTGAACGAAAAACGTTGTGGAAATAAATTGTTGCTTAACAAGTTTGACTTCAGTTCTGCTCTTGCCTGGAGATCCTTTGGAGATTTCTTGTGTGTGTTCCAGTGTGCCTTGTGGATTTAACTGGAGTTTCTTTGGTATACCTAGTTTGTGACATATTGTAATGACTACAGTCCTACATTTTGCACAAATTTGTAATGTATTATATCTTTTAAAAAGAAGGAAGATAATAAAACATTGCAAGGAACTACAATCCCTCATCTTCACTGGAACATGCCAGCAAGGAACTTAAGGGCAATATTAAAGGATACAAAGCAGAACAAGAACTTAAGGTTTCCACAGATGCCAAAGTAAACAAACTGTTTCTTTAGCTCTGTCAAAAAATTAAGGAACAATATCCAACGATGCATTGACTTCATCCATAAAAATATTATACACTCTGATACCAAACATTTAGTTAATATATTAGATGACAAGTCTAGTGATAACTTTACCCCACCTATCCACAATGTTGCCCGACTATTCCAAAAACTTTAGTTCCATCGAAATCACCTTGGAATTAGTCTTATAATCGCAATCAAGGGCTAAAAATAATATTTCTTAGGGAGATCTATATTATATAATCAAACTTTCAAAACTTTGAATCTCATATGTTTGACAACATATGATCAAAGTTCGAAAGTTTGAATATATAATAAAACACAAAAAAAACCTTACCTTAATGGTGCAGGCAAGCCCCCCTGCACCCCCCCACACCCCCTACTTAAATATACCAACTCCGAGATCGCACTTCAGTGCAGAAAAGGAAAATTCTCCCATTCTGCACTGAATGGCGCCGTTATGCTTAACCTTCGAACACTTGAAATATTGATCATATGGTGTCAACCATATGACGTTCGACATTTCAAGCATTCGAGGTTCTAATAGGAACCCTTCCTAGGGGCCACACAACATACCAAGTTACATTCTCATTGGTGTCGATTGTGCACTATCTGATCCTCTGCTTAAATTGTTCAACCTCAGCCAGTCTACATGGTTTATACTCGATGCTTAGAGAACAGCGTCTATGATTCCACCATTTAAGGGTGTCGCCTAAACAGACCCAGATAATTATAGGGCAATCAGCTCATCAGCGTCATATGTAAAACCATGAAACATATCATAGCAAAACTCATGTATGCAGACATAAGCAACCTAACTGAACTAGACTCCACTCAGTTTGGTTTTGTGAAGGAACCTTGTAAGCTTTTGTAAAAACATTTCAGAAGCTGTGGACAGTGGCCACTCTGTGTACACTGCTCATCTTGACCTGGCCAAGGCTTTTGATACTATTTCTCATGTTGGAATTATTGAAAAATGAACTGATTTTTATGTAAACCCTATTTTGTTCACCAGATTGCTGTTTGGCTAGCCAACAGATCCCAGATTGTGAAAGTCATGTAATTATACTGAACTGGGTGCCACAGGGATCCAGTCTGTGCCCTCTCCTTTTTGGCACTTCTTTTGCAAACTTTCAAACCAATATCCCAGAAGTGTGGCTTATGACTGCAAACTGGGTGCTTGAACCATCATCCAGTGATGCTGAACAGCTGCAGTAAGGTTTGCAGTATGCACATTCTTGTATTAAAAATGATCTAATGTTAAATACACAAAAAAAAGTGCAACATAGAAACAGTGAGCAAAAAAACTGCTCCCATCCCATATGTTGTAAATGGTGTTCCTCTTCAGACAGAGGTGATCAAAAGAGATCTGGGTACATTATGTGGAAAACTCTGTCTCATCTAACAAGCATGTTTCCACCATAGTTAGGAAATCCTTCAATATGGTCAAGTTAACTATCAAGGGAATATCTTCAAGAGCAAACAGTCATCTTATCACTGTATTCTTCCCTTATCAAACCCAAAATTTAGTCAATCCTCCTTTTGTATGTGCAAATCCAAACATTTTGCTCAGCTGGAAAGGTCGCAAAGATTTCTAAAAAAGAAAATCAGAGATCTTAAATCCTGCAACTTTCCCAAAATTGAACATAGCTCTCTTTATACTCAGTAGCCTACCAGCTGCTCTGAGATGAACCTGTCTAAAATTTTCAGCCATAAAAGACTCAAGCCTATTTGACCTTTTATTTCTTCACAGGAGCAGTGTCTCTACAACTACTTGCACTAAAGACATAAGTCTACACCAAAGCATTAACAAGACTCATTAGAGAGATATGTTCCTAACACTGAATATTCCCATATTATGGAATAAATTGTCAGAAGAGGTCCAATAAAGTAATAATTTGGCTACCTTTAAGGCTAGTCTTGATGGCTTGTTGGGAAGACATAGATCTACAACAGGTTTTTCATGCATGTCTCTGCTTGACTTGGGAGGTAAGCAGTAGTAAGTGCTTGACAAGGCAGCAAGAAATGTTGTGTTTGTCTACTTAAAGTTGTATAGTTGGGCAAGTTGTGATCCCTTTAGTCACTTGCCCAATATTATTCCTATCCTGTGTTCCAGTGTTCCTTTGTATACAGTCTGACTTTTTACCTTCCATTTCCAAACAAAAGACATGTTCTGGCCATGTATGCCTCCTATATGACAATGATTATAGCAGCATGTGCTGCTTGTTGCCATCTATTGCCATCTATCTTCTGAATACATCTGATTGTCTTAATAATGCAAAAAAGAGTAACTTAGACATTTTTGCAGTAGGGAGTTTGCACTAATGATGGTGTGCACAGATTTAATGGGTATCCTGATAGTATTTTATTTTTTATGAATGCAGGGAAGAGAATATCATCTCATCACCCCATTAAGATCAGAGCTTACCTCACCACATGTTAACAGGCAATGGACTAGCCAGCCAAGACCTGCTACTATATAAGATGGAAGGAGGTATAAAGACATGCAAAGAGGTAGCACAAAGTTTCACTTTTCCATTGGATGTTTGTTACATTTTTTCCCAATATCCAGGAAATTTATTGACACCCCTGTCTTAAACACATAGTACATTGGTTATAATACTAGACCAAATCATAATCCACTATATTTGAACCACAGAAACCTAAAATGATTGCTATATAAAATTATTAAAATTAAGACTAGTGTATTTAACATTTTGACAAAATGGTGTATTCTACTTAAGTTAAGTGAAAAAAATGTAATTCAAAAAATGGAATTGATCTAGTGACTCAGTAGGTTGTGCACTTATCTTTGCTACTGGGAAATGCAGAAGGCTATGCATTCTGTCCTCAAGCTGGGTCCTTGGATTCATGTAGCACTGCAGTGTAATACTGATTGGGGGGGGGTGCTGATGCATTGCCAAGATGCTGTATCATTATAACTTTAAGGCTACAGCACATAGTATGATTGCTTTTAACAGTAGGGGGTAGATGACTGGGGACTCAGTTCCCATGGCAAGATTAGCCCCTTGATAAGAGGCTTATATTTTTTCTGGCATTTAACACAAATGAATAAAGCTATGAACTGTTAATGAAATGCTTTGTGGAGTTCAGAGTTCATTTCCCTCAGCCTTCGTTTGCCTGCTGTCTGATCTGGGCAAATTATTTAGCTAGATATTGCTTTGGAACAGTTAGTAGATTGTACTAGGTTCCTCGGTGGTCTCCTGGTCTATCTATGACTTTAAGAACTCTAATCTCCAAAGGATGTATTATGATCAATGTCCAAAGTATGTAAAATATCAAGAACATTCTTTAAGTTCTGTAAGTCAAGTCCCCTACAGCACAATATATACATCATACTGCTTTGATGCTAAATCATTGTATATATGCAAAATTTCTTTAGGAAAAACATGCTGTTTTATTTGGCAATTCATCTTTTCTTAGTTAAAAATGGTATGCCACTAACTTGATGCTGAAGCTTACTTTTTAAAATACTCAACTCAGCTAAATTCACAAATTCCTTCCTTGAAGCATACCAGAGGCAGTACAAAGCACATCCCAGTTACAGGTTAGAGGTGTCCACACTTTATAGTGGTCAGCTATATCTTCAGCTTACCACACCCAGTATGCCACAGACAGAAGTGAGGGCATACTGACCATGAGCACATCATGTCACTTAGTTCTGTCTGCAGTACATCAAGAAGAAGAAAGGCAGACCACAAATGGGAAAGCCTGTGCAGCAGAATTTGGGAAGGTGCAACCACTAAAAAAGTGAGAGAACAATGATGACTGGCCAACTGACATGTAACATACACAGCAGGACTAGGTTGTATGACCATTCCATAAGTATGGCAAAGGACATCTGAGCATATCAAACATCTCTAGGGCACACAGCAAGAGAAGACGTTGTGGCTGCTATTCAAATAACACTGTGGGCACCTAGATGACGATAAGATGTTTTCTTACTATATGCATATTGTGTTGGGCACCAAGGTATCTTCTTGCAGTTTTAGTGTGCACAGATTGGGCAGACTGTGTATCATCCAAAATGTACCATTCTGAGTGACAGAAAATGTACACAGTACAGGACACTGATGTGCCACTAAGGCAGTTTATCTGCACATAGGTACTCACATGCAAAGGATACTAAGGCCACCTGCCATGCACAGCAGCAGTGAACATCTGTTATGCTCTATGCTAAGACATGTGCACTAAGGCACTGGTCACACTTAGGGTTCACAGTTTCTCTGAAATGATGCCCATAAGGAAGGAAATAGAGCAGGCAGTTAAGCTGCACCAGCTATTGCACTTGATGAATACAGTGGCCCACAGTGGCAGTATGTGAGATGCAACGTGTTCCATGTGAGTCTTTTACAGGGCATGATACCACCCCAAGGCACTGCCACTGGTGGTGCTGTTAACATAGCTATCTGACACACACACACTTACACACACACACACACACACACACACACACACACACACACACACACACACACACACACACACACACACACACACACAAAACATACCTACCAAATTCCACACATAGATAAATAGACAAACACTGACATGTACATACACATCTATAAACACACATATATAGATATGCAAAATCACATAGTTGGATACTTCCACAGTCATTTGGCTCCATTTACCACTTTTAGTCTGTGAGAAATTTAAAGGATCACACTTCCTACCCCCTGTTCCCTGATAGACAATTGTGAGGCATATGAATAATGAAAATTATATACTATATTAATCACATTACCATGCATTGTTACCTCTTTAGGCACCTGCACATTGTGAATTTTGTAACTTGCCTAAGACTTTGCATATCCATATTGGTCCAGCCAAGCAGTATATGGAGTATACAGTATAGGACACTCTTGCATTATGATGGTGAAACTGCTATAGACAGGGACTGTATTAACAACACCTGTTATACTACCTCAGGGCATGACATGCACTGTGTGTCTATACAAACATCAGTGTGTGACCCTATCGCTCTTCTGATTCTAAACTGTGATTGTTCATTTATGCCATTTTCCCAGCATCATGCCAGCATAGTAAGCACTTATCTTTAAAATCCAGATATATTTAGAAGCTACATTCTTCTGAAAGTCAATTAAGTTATGGTATCAATATCTATTCTCCTCTGTGATAATTTGCATTGATGCTTGTCAACCATATTGTAAATACATTTTATATTAAAGAATATCAGATATCATTGTGACTGTTGTTTTCAATACACTGTCATCCCAGTACTGTTTCAGCTAATAACATGCTGCCTCTCTTTTAATTTATACCAGCATTTCTAAAATATTTTACCCATACTAATATGTTATATTTTAAAATGGTAGCACTTTCTCCAAGTTTGTATATACCTTCATACCTAATAAAACAGCATTTGCTGCAAATCAGGTCTTCTCTGTAAATCTTGTATCCAGGATCATTTTATACTAGCTAGTAATATAAATTCCATACTTTTAATGATTTTTCAAAAGGTAAATGTGAAAATACTGAGACAGTTGAGAAGCATGTATTTTTTTATATATTTTGTATGTAAGCTGCTATTGTACTTATATTTTATATGCTCAGAAAAGAAGTAGCTATAATATTGTATCCATGAAGTATATGAATATAATGTTTAACATCATTAGCATTTTATGTACATATCTCTTTTTACTACTACTTTTCCTGAATAATGGTTTAATTAGTCTGTGGTTAAGTTAGATGTACAAGCCAGTGGTATAGGAGACTGCTTTTGCTACAGGCTCCATGGTTGGAAGATTTAAAATTTCTTTAGGATGTCCAGTAGTGATATTAAATTTGCTTTGGAATATTCCCCTGAATTCAGTGGGGTTTGATGCAGTCCTGGGCTGGGATATTTAGGAAAATATGATGATATGTTTGACAGATTTAATTATGGAGGTGATAGTTTAGATGTGGAGCAGACCAGTGCTGTATTTGTGAGTAAAAGATTGACATGAGTGGCTACCCTTATAGGAGTATTTACTCACCAAGGGGGAATTTACAAAGTTGAGTACTTGCTTAGAGTCCAAGGTCATTATCAAGTTGGATACCTTTTCCACAAAATCTATCTAATTTTCCTTAAACTTATTGCTAGTCTCTATTTATCATTAAACATTATTTAATTTATCCTTTGATTCAAAATGGTCTATACAACATAAACAAATCATGTTTCTGGTTTACTAACATATTCCTTATTTTTATGCCTGTGACAGACATACATAATCATATTTACCTTCTTTATATTTTCAATAACTTTTCTTCACATAATTTTTCCACAATTTTGCAACCCTCATACATTGTAAGAAAACATGGTCTGTAGTTTATTCCTCTGTACCACAATATATACATATTCTTTCACTGATTTTTATATGACATATTTCCTTTTACGGATATTTTATTAATCACTAATCTTCCATAAAAAAATCTTGACATTCTATTTGCTTATTACACCATGCATTTCTTCTTTTTATTACTTTAACTTTTTCATTCCCTAGCTAAGACCAAGGATTAACATAATATCATTGTGTTATGCATTTTTACACCACACTTTCCTCTCATTTTCTACTTCATTATTTTTTTTTATTTCCGTAAAATATTTCTTTCTTGGTAACATCTCATTTCTTCATTTAAACACTCTCTTTCTCTTTTGAAATTTTTTATCATATCCCAATGCCATTTATATTTGTACTTTAGTAAATTTGCTACTAGCTTTTTATTTTTATCTTTTATGCAAAACAAAACTTTATACAAACTCAAATAGGCAGCATAAACAACTGGGTTCATTAAACCTCCATCTTACTTATCTTTATATAAGACTCCTCACTTCACTGGATTCAATCTTGAATGCCATACAAAAGAAAAAAAAACATTACCTGTAGAATTTTTTTTTCATACATTTTTGGCAACATATAGACACTAGCAGTTAATCTTGCCAAAGGTTTCACACTATATCTAAGACTTTGCACAACAATCTTAAATTACTGTAGAACTGGCTTACTAACAGTAAGCTGATACCACAAAGAGTAACTTCTTGGTGTCCCTCAGATCCTAAAGATACCTTACTTTTCAAGCCTAATTGCCTCTTTTTACAGCCTCAGAGAGATCCCTAGGAATTACTTTTGCTCTACATCTTTCCTTCACACTCCAAAATAAAGTGTGTTATTAACAATATCTTAACACAACTGAAATACTCATGCAACAGTTCTCATCTGCTTACCATTGAAGCTAATAGAGAGATTGCTGCCAATGTACTTAGGGTTAAAGCACTGTCCTGCGGTCACTGCATTGAGCTGACCACATAGCACTTCATTAATTCAATCCACTGATGACAAAACATTTTGACCTTATCCATCTGTTAAATTAGAGACAACATCATTGTACTGCCTTAAGCAATTGTCAGTTAATACTAATCCATGTTAAAATCATTATTTTTAAACCCTTTCTCTCTCTCAAATTATTATGAATGTGTTACTGTCTTCCACTGAAAAATAAATTAATTTGAAGGAAACTACAGCTTTCCCTTAGGAGCACTGCTCCAACAGTACTGTCAAGGACTTCATATTGCTACAGAAATAGCCTGTATTATGCTCGATCCCTCTCCTTGGAATTATCTTCATAAAACAATTAAGAACATAAATCATCTACATACTTTTAAGTTATAACTAAAGTCCCATTTGCTAAAAGAAAACAAAAACAACTTTTTTTTTACTCAGCTAAAGATCCTGTTCTCACATGAGCAGTTTTATGTTGTCTTTTAATAGTGTTGATGTCTGAGTACATTTATAACAATGATGTTATTTTAAATTGTATATTTCATTTAATAGTCATTTACATGTTTCCAATCTTTATATTGCTGTCTTTCTAATACCTTTATCTTTACCATCTTCAGCTAAATTATAAGCATGTTCTATTACTTTAGCTGTGTCTGTACATTTACTTTTATACTGTTAATTTAAAAATGTACTTGTTCTGTTTGGCTTCTAAATACTGAATTTTCAAATTGTAATATATTGTTTTATTCTGACTGCCCATAAGACCTGGCTTGTAGCCGTAAAGGGTTTTTGGACCAGCCTACTTAAACCTGGTTAATGTACATGCATAAACAGTTAGATAATAGATAGACAGATAACTTGATAAATAATTAAATCAAACATTTTATCATACCCTTTTTGATGGTGCCATGCATATGACAGTGAATGAGTTTCTAGCAAATAAGGTCACTGCCAAATAAGTTGTGGAGCTGTCATTAAGCTGCAAGGTCTGTATTCCCTAACAGGTAAGAAATTATTACTATCTTGTTAAGGGGCCACCTAAAATTAGTCACCAGTGCTTTTGGGGTGGATTGCTGACCTGCAAGTCCTACCTATCAGCTTGCTTTGGTAATATGTACCAATAAGCTAGTGAGGCATGTTAATTGTCTCTGGAGCTTTTCTCCCTAGGCCTATGCTGAAAATGAGTACCCACCCAGTTGGACTTTCCCTGTAAACAAATGTCAAATAAATAAATAAAATACTAAGGCAGGGATGGTCTCTTTCTCTAGTTTCATACTAAGGCAGGGATGGTCTCTTTGTCTAGTTTCAGTCACCCTTATTTTAATCAACCATTCAGCTTAAGGTACATATCTATTGTTAGTTGATTATGCCTGCCTGACTTGTACTTCTAATGACTATCCATCATGGAGCATAAAGGAAAGAGGAAAGATGGAGTTCCATATGATAATAAAATCCAATCTGACAGAGGAGCATGAAAACCACACCCCAAGGTATAACAAACTGAATATGCCTAAAGTGACCAAATATACCTTTCATGACAGAAATGTATGTTAATTAGTTAAACCAACAATAGTCATTCAAAAGATAATGCAATAAGATAAGTACTTACCCTTGCAGGCCAAGGATGAATTGAGTCGGCAGTGGAAAGAAAGCCTGGCAATAACAGTTCTATACAGTGTACCCAACATGCCAAGCTGCAGAAGGAAATTTCTGTCTAGTTTGGTTCAAAAGTCAACTG
Organism: Protopterus annectens; assembly: GCF_019279795.1. NCBI lineage: Eukaryota > Metazoa > Chordata > Ceratodontiformes > Protopteridae > Protopterus > Protopterus annectens. The sequence goes on along the minus strand of NC_056738.1, from coordinate 535,106,038 downwards.
CATTTTTTAAACATCTGTAGATTGCTTTTATTCAGTAAATCTGCAACAGAATCAAAAAAAGATGGGGAACATAATATTTTCAGAGGTAGTACAAGAAACTTCCTTTAATCTAGAATAAAAACATTTATTCCAATCTTAGGTCACCAAGAAAGCTATAAATAATGGTTTAAAACAGTGATGACAAACTGTTTGAGCTCGGAGTGTCAAAAAATCAGAAAATGCCTATCTTGGCTCTGCTGGTGTGTCAGTCCCCCCCCCCCCCGAACAAAAGAGAAACAATTCTTTACATATTCATTTATTTAAAAAAATGCAGTCCAATTACGTGTATTTCTATGTGTTATAAAAGTAAAAGAAAAAATCAGTGACTTACAATACAGAAAATGATATGTGCACTGATAATTGGGCTTAAAACAGTGCACCAAAAATTACCCTACTTGTAATAGTAATTTTGAATTGAACTGAAAAAATATGGAACACATTGCATTTGATTTGATTAACATCAATTAATGACTTTTTTGTTGCTGAGTTTTAATAGATAAGTGCAAGGTCACATATTTTTTGTATTTTTGTTCATCCAGTTTCTTTGGTAACTCAGGTGTTTGTGAATGCTGGTGTGTCACCCAAAAAGTTGTTGTAGCATGTCACCTTTGACACTGGTCTAAATGGAATGTTTTTTATGTATATATTACTGTCTTTCTGATGCCTCTGTTATCTTTACAATCTGCACATAAATTCAAAGCATTTTACATTACTGTAATTGTGTTTGCCAGACCGCTGTTATGTTTGCTTACATGCATCATATGCCACTACTAAATGACACAATGGTGTAACACTTGAAACAGATGTTGCTAGTGTGACCAAATGCTCTCAGTGAATACATATACAGAAGAAAATGCCAAAAGTTCAATCCAGTCATAGCTCAGAAAGTACCATAGGAATGGAACACAAGTCCCAAAAATGGCTATGACCATCCTTATCAAAGGCTGACCTCCAGCACTATCGACAATATAAAACTATCATGGCTTGTACCAGAGTCACTATTTAAACTATATTAGACAGCAATCAGAGAAGCCTCACAGCACAACTACTTATCTACCACTATTAACAATAGATGCCACCTTAAGAAAAAAACAAAGAAGGCATGAACCAAATCTAGGCATAGGTTTGATTGAGTAATAAAGAATACAAACTGCTCACTGAGTTGCCACATCAAGTTTTTCATAGCTTTTTTATATTTTAATTTGGCATGTAAGTATGAGGGTGTATAAGAATTAGAGCATAGACAATAAGCCAACAGAGGTTGAGCTGGTTCAACATTTAGATACACTGACGTACTTACTATGACATAACAGAAGGATGGGTGACTCTAAATCAGTGAGTCAATCATTTAAACAACACAGAGATAGAGCTGGTTCAACTTTTAGATACTCACTATGACATGACAACAGAGGGATGAGTGATTCTACATTAATGAGTCAAGCACTTAAACAACCAGAGAAAAAAGCTGAAGGTTAAAAAATTGCAAAGCAGATATGAGTATCACCAACTCACACAGTATTCACAACATAATTTGATCACCACTCACTGTAGTCTTACAGCAGAAAAGTTCTGTATAAGTAGAAAAAAACTTATATTCACTTGAAAACAGTGTACTTATTTTAATATTAGGGAATTAATCTTACTGTACTCTACAATTGCACAGGTGGGAAATATTAAGAAATTTCCAAAAAAAAAAACTGTTCAGATGTGCAGGAGCATATTTCAAACAGAGTAATTCAAACGTTGGTGGGCTCACTCATTCATCCCTTAACTCCACCTACCAGTTACTTATTGCATCTTACAGAAAAAAAATACCTAGCTTCAGTAATTCTTATGAAAGGTAAAAATCAGCCAAAAATAACGATTTATCTCTTAAAGGAATAACATGTAACTTTTGGATGACATGAACTCTTGGTCTGAAGTGAACAAGCTATTTAGAAAGAAAAAGGTATTTCTAAGAAATGTGAGATGTTCTAAGAATCAGCTCTAATACACAATTATGTTACACAAAGGCAGCAAAGAAGAATTGTACGGAATATGCGGCAGCATATAATTTTCTGTGTAATTTCAGTCACTGCTTTTCATTAATTTCATTATATCGGATTAAACTCCACAGAAGAAAAAGGCAGCCATTAGAGAACAGAATATAAAAAAACGGATGTGGTGACATTAGATTTTATTAAAAGTTATAGCGATTGCAGCAATATCTCATTTTTCTTTAAATAAATGTGTATGTTCAGCCATACTTTCACAATAGAAAAAGAACATAAAACAATTTTAAACGATTTCATTATTTTAATAACATGTATTAATTATAAGACAATTGCTATTAGATTGCTGATGTTGCATTTTCTGTGCAATATAATTTTTCTTTACTGACTTTGTAGTTTAAAACCAACATTCAACTTATGATTTTTAAAGCATCTCTATATTGTACAATACAAGACAAATCCGGAAACTTGATTCTTGCTTTATTATTAGGTTTGCATAGACTGATTTATGTTGTTTGAAACTTGATCCTTTTTAGATTTACATAGCATGATATGTGTTGTTTTAAACTTGATTCTTAATTTAATTTTAAATTAACATTGCATGACACATGCTGTTCCCTTTTATGTTTAAAATTAACTGAAATCAACAGCTCATAGTCCTTCATACCTCCTGATATAAAATCAAAATGTAAATAAAAAATAATTACAGAAGCCTGAAAAGTAGTAATTTTATATCAGTTCTGCCTCAAAGATAAAATGGAGTCTTATTTCACTTATTAATAGCAGTTATGGTTTAAGAAATGTGTAATTACTGCTAACGATGTGTTATATCTTCCAGACATGAAGAAGGGAGTAATTAGATGAAATATGCATTACCATAAACTGACCTAAGACTTTAGCATCCAAACTAGTTCAGGTTAGTGGTGGTATTGGATTGGATAACATAAATATAAGCGAGAATAAGGATGAGCCGAGAGACAATGATAGCCATAAATATGAGGAGACCTGGAAATAAGCACAAAAAAGATTGTCACCTGGAACAATATTGTTATGGAAAATAAGGATAGACCTGGAAAACAATGAGGAAATACATAATAATATAATAAATATATAAATATGAGGAAAGCTGGAAATAAGTATCTGGGGCAATATTGTTATCGAAAAGAACATGCCCTAGAATGTAAAATTTGTAGTCAAGACATGATTCTCTTACACTAGGTAACATAAAAGGTATCTAATCAGTTAGAGTATTGGACAAAAATTAAAAAAAAAATATGAGGAATGTTGGGACAACCTATGAAATCAAATGATTTCTTAATGCTTATGTCTACATAGGAATTGCTTTACAGGATGTCAGCTAAGTAGGTAAGGACAGAACAGACAATGAAAATTGACAGCAAGATGCAGAGATGGATGCTCTGTTGTTTGTTTGTGTCTTTCGGCTTTTCCCGGTTAGGGGTCGCCACAGTGGGACTCCGGTCCGCTAATGATTGGCAGTAGATTTTTACGTGCTGGCTTGCCGGGCCTAATGCACAACCTTCAATGAAGGAACGCCCATTTACGCATATCACCACACAGAAGACGCTCTAACTGAGAATCGAATGGGCAACGTCTAACTGTGAGATGACAACGCTACCACAGCACCACCACTGCAGTTCACAGATGGATGCTCTGTTGTCTTAGGTAGAAAATAAATGCAGTGTGCTTTAATAAGTCTGGGTCTTGATGCTGACCTGGCTACCCTATGTCAGCCATAAGGAGCTAACAGAAATACCAGGTGCTAAGGTAGAAAATGTATCTATTTTGTAAATAAGGAGAGTGTTTATAGACTAGACAGACACAATAGTGACACTTTTCCCACAAAGGTCAGTGAAGCAAAGAGGCAAAGAAAGACTTTATCATCAATTTTTCATCTTGAAAATAATAATGAAAAACATTGTGCTAATGTACCCGACTTATCGAAAGATAATGCTGTAGCAATGATAAACAGTACTGCCCCAAACAGAGAGGGACATATGGTCTAATTTGAGCCAGTTTTACAACTGAGTCACTGCTATGTGCAGCTGGGCAAGCCAGTAGTTGTAACTTATTTGGGCTATAGTCAACGGCAGAGTAAGAGACAATCCACAAAGACAATAAAGGGATATGTTAGATGAATGGTGCTGAGAGTGGTTTTAGGACCCATTTCTCAGGTGAGTGCAGGGCATTAGTGGAATACCACAAAGGTCTATTCTGAAACCACATTTGTGCCAGACCTCTCACCAAAGGCGGCCCATCTACAGACATTGTAAACTACAGACTCATAACTGTCACTAGTTTCATATGTAAAGCCATGGAAAAAATTATCATGGAGATGATCAACAGAGATATAATAAACCTCCAGACACTGGACCCAATTCAGTTTGGTTTCGTCAAGAGCAGATCATGCCTACTCAGCCTGGTGGACTTCTTTGAGAAGGTGACCAAAGCAATGGATGAGGGCAAAATCATTTGGCCAAGGCATTTGACACAATACCCAACTCCTGCATTGTTGACAAACTCAAGAGGTTAATAAGTATAAACCCATATGTCACCCAGTGGATAGCCAGCTGGCTCACAGACAGGACCCAGGTAGTTAGAATTTGGGAGTCCACCTTTACAAAGAGGCCAATCAGACGTGGAGTTCCTCAGGGTAGGGATCAGTCCTTGGACTGGTCCTTTTTGACATTTACTTCTCAGACGTCAAGGCCAATATCAGTGGTCTCTGGCTGACTAAATTTTCAGATGACTGCAAATTAGGAGCTGTCATTGAATCACACATTGACAAAAATGTTCTCCAGGAGGGGCTGACACAGACAAACAACTGATGTCTGAGCCATGGACTAAAACTAAATGCCAAGAAATTCATAATACTATCCTTGGGAAGTCATCCATCTCTGGTAACTATCATATTGACAACACACCCCTTAGAGTTGACCCAGTATTCAGGGACTTAGGGACACAAATAGGTAGTAATCTAGCCTTTGCCCATCATGTGCCTACAGTGGTGAGGAAATCATTCTATGTTGAGCAACTTATAAACAAAGGTATGTCATCTAATTCGAAGGAAGTCATTGTTCCACTGTATTCGGCATTGATCAGACGTTGAGTACAATGGTATGTACCTAACCAGGCATATCCAACAATTGGAACGTCCATAGAGGTTCCTTTCTAAAACAATACAGGGCATAAGTAAAATGTCCTATGCAGACCACCTCAAGGCCTTATACCTGTATTATGTCTCCTATATTTTTTTGAGGGGAGATCTATGCCTGGCATATAAGGAATTATGAGACCCCACTCTGATGGACTTCCTGCATATCCACAAAACAAACAGCACCAGAATTACTTGTTCTAAAGACTTAAACATTACCTGTGATATAAATATGACCTGCTGGAGAGATAGGTATGCATCCCAGAGGCTACCATATCTGTTGAACAGGTTCCCCATCCATGTGACGCAGAGCTCCCCCCTAACACAATTTAAGTGCAACTTGGACAATTGGATGGGAAACCAGAAATTCATTCCTGGTTTGGCATCTATGTCTCTAATGGACACAGGTAACCTGTAAATGGTTCATCTGCCAGGCCCATGCTTACACTTATCAAGGGTATCAGAACTTGCCAGAGATTTGGGATGCATGACTAGGCTTAAAAAGGCAATTGTGGCCATTAGCCTAGTAAATGCCTATGAACCTATGAACCATCCCAGTTTTGGGGAACATTGCTATTTTCAGGCCTGATGGGCTCCTGTACATGATATACCTATTGTTGGAGAATGTCCCTATTTTCAGTCTTGATTTACCCTTTCACACAATTTTCTGAACCCTCATAGCATCATAGGATCATAGGAGGTTACTAGGTTAATGACCATGGGGCCTTTACAAGCCTAGCAAAGGGTTTATCCCCAAAAAAAAAATCTCATTCAGCACCTATCACTCCTTTCAATGATGGACAGAGGTGGAACTCCTGAGACAAATTTGTGATCTTCCATCCACTCAGCCAGGTTGTGCTTGAGGAGGGTCAGCGATGTACTCTGTTTGACGTGTATGAGAAGTCTATTCCAGAGACAGGGCAGCCTCTGGGAGACAAATCTGTCTCTCCAGCATGTGTTGTTAATGTCGCATATTAGATTTAGGCCTTTCAAGTGGGTAATGCGTGAGGAGTTAGACTTATGGATATGGAGCATCTCAAGTAGAGCAGCATCTGAGATTGCCTTGTAGGCTAGACACAGATCACTTCTAAGCTATCTGTACAATACTGAGTAAAGTGATAATGACTTGAGCCTTTCCACATAGGACAGGTGTTAGAGGCTAAGGATTCTTTTTGTGAGGTATTTCTGTGGCCTTTCCAGTTGGTGCAGGTGTTTGGAGAAGTACATAGCAAATGGGGCATTGTACTCAATTATTGGCTTGATGAGGAAGGAGTACAGAGAGGTAATAACCTCTGTTCTTCTGGATACAATCCCTTTCCCCCCCTTTTTAAATTATTTTTCAAGCTGTCTAGAACACTGAATACCATACTATATGACCAATGTACTAATGGCACCAATAATTTAAAGAAAAAGCTCACACTTCTCACATCTTCTTTATTAAGAAACAAAAATAAATGACCTTGTTCTGTAGAATTTTGCAATAAAGGTCATTAAAGTCTAAGTATTTTACACTGTCTCTTTGATAATTCGATTATATTTTTCCATCATTCTTGTCACTGTAGTTTTTAAATGTGTCTTTGAGTACCATTCCACATTCTTACTGGGAGAGGGAAGACTTTTGTGCTATTTGGTATTCAAATGTTATGCTTAGTAGACGTTCAGATTTTTGGCTGGATGTACCTGCTTTGAGGATCTCTGTTCTTATTTTCAATGTCCACAGGCTAAGAGGTATGATTTGTGCATAGATTTTTTTTTTGGTTTCCATACTACATGCTAGTAGAGGAGATCAGAATCATGTCCATTGATAAGAGAACGTAGGTGGCTGTTCAGTTTTTGAAATAGGTGCACACCATACGTCTCATAAGTTATATAGAACTGCATTTGTGTGCATTTCCAGGGACAGCGGTGAATTACTAGGTGACTGAGCTCTCCAGCGTTACCCAAGATAACTGAATAAAGAGGAATAAGATAGTCAAATTATAGGGTGCTGTGTAAACAGTAGATGAAAGATTTGCATCCACAAAATAAACACCACCATAATATACTAAACCATTGAACCTAAATGTAATTAATTCTTTCCTCAGCTGATGCTGACTTACACATAGCAGTAGATTTTTGTATTCATTATTCATATTTGAAAAATCATTGCTTATATAAAATAAATGAAAATGAGCCATGCTCATCTATGATTTATGTAGTACTGTGTCTAAACAGGCTGTACCTATCACTGTGCAACAAATGTTATTTCCATGGGTGATTATTTGTTCAGTGTATTTTTAACATCACTTTTATTACCATATAATTTAATTGTATTTTTTGCATTGCGGGATGTTATATGATATTAAGTAATGAACATAAACATTTTCTCACTTCTTTCTGGCCATTTTATTATTCATTATCGTATAACAGTTAATAAAAATGTAGATAATGATCACTTTATATATTTTATGTTTTTCCTAAAGAAATGTATCAGTGTGTATTATTATATTGGAAATACATAAGTTCATGGATTAGTACTAGGCTAATTTCCCTTGTGGGCTATTTTAAGCCACATTAATTACCCCATATGAGAATCAAGCCCAGCACATTGTAGTTGTAAGTTAAATACTTTAACAATTATGCCAACCTCACATTTTATCACATTCTGTATCATAAGGATTCATGTAATATTTTGACTGCTTGTATCTCTTTTCCATCACATAAACTATTGACTTTCTTTCTTCTGCTCTTATTCTAATAACTTCAAACTGCTTACTCACTAGTAAATCAGAAGTTATCTTGGCAGTATGAATGACAGCAAACTTTCATAACAGAAGTTGAAAATGCAATGTAATGTGAATTAGTGTGTGCAATGAAACTACAAAATGGAGTAAAATGTGGCAACATATACAAAGCCTTAGTCAAAACAAACAAAAATAGTACCACAGACAAAGGAAAATAACCGGCCCAATGATAGATCCAAAAGCTGGTTTAATAAACAGTTCAAGCACATAAACGCAATTACACACACAGCATTTTCGTCTAAGTTGCTAAGACTTCATCAGATGCAAGCTATAACTAAATTATCTCCTCATATAGCGCAATCACTTAATTATTGAAGAAAACCACCAATGAAAACACAGTCAGCTATCTCAGTAATGCATATTATTAATATTAATCACAGAAAAATGTCATATTAAATCATTACAATTGTTAGGAAAATGCACAGTTTAAAATACTGTTTAAAAAAACTTCTTAAGTTTTAAAACATTTTATTAACTTATGAAATGCTTAAATGACTTAAGATTGCTTAAAAATTCACATAAATGCCTCCATAAAATACATTTATATATGATCATAAAATATAGTCATAGCACCATCAAGTGGCGTAAATCAGAACTGCAATGTCAAGTAGAAAGAGAGCAGTTCGGAAAAAGATTATGGTAAAGCTTTGGGATTAGAACTTAATGCTAGTTCCGGACTTGCAAGGAAGGTGATAGCGACTGAATGAAAAAGATTTGTTGGATTTACAGATCTGGGGGAGATCCAGAAGGAGTCCTTAAAGGTGGTATACAGAAACTCTCAAAATTTGAAATATGTATTAGAAAATAATTATAGAAATTATACAGTAGGACAGAAAAAAAGATGAACTTATAAATGTGGACATTGCTCTCAATGTATATATATTACTAACAAGGAAAAATCTATATAACATGCAGAAACAGATGGTTAACAGGTCAAGGTTATTATAACTGTGTGTCATTTGTCTTGGTATATCTCGCCATTTGTAATGAATATGAATCCTTCTATACTGGCAAGACAGAGCGTATGCTAAGAAGGAGAATCTATGAGCACTTTTATGACATTCAATGTAAGAAAGATTCAAATGCTCTGTATAGGAACACAAAAATATGTGAAAAAGCATGCTAATCATGTTTTGTATTTGAACAGGTAAAAAAAGAAGTGGGGGGGCTATGGGAAGAAAAGATTGAATACAAAGAATTGGGGTGGCAGTTAACATTACAGGCTACTAGCCCACCAGGACTCAATGATAACATCTTCATAGCCCCAGTAGTAAAAAATGAGAGCAGCTAAGTTATAAATGGCTTTTTAGAGAGAAAATAGACTCAGTAGAAATTTCAGGACATTGCAGTTCTGATTTACGCCACTTGATGGTGTTATGACCATATTTTATGATTATATATAAATGTATTTTATGGTGGCGTTTATGTGAATTTTCAAGCAATCTTAAGTCATTTAAGCATTTCATAAGTTAATAAAATGTTTTAAAACTTGTTTTTTTAAAACAGTATTTAAACTGTGCATTTTCCTAACAATTGTAATGAATTAATACAACATTTTTCTGTGTTTGATATTAATGATATGAATTACTGAGATAGCTGACTGTGTTTTCATTGGTGGTTTTCATGAATAATTAAGTGACTGAGTTATATAAGGAGATAATTTAGTTATTGTTTGAATCTGATGAAGTCTTAGCAACTTAGACGAAAATGCTGTGTGTGTAATTGCGTTTATGTGCTTGAACTGTTTATTAAACCAGCTTTGGATCTATCATTGAGCCGGCTATTTTCCTTTGTCTGTGGTACTATTTTCATTTGGATTTGGAGTTTTTGGTGTTTGGTACCAGTTCCAGTATTATTCAGTCAAAACATGTAATAAAAGCAAGATGGTAATAAAATTAAGTGTTTACTTCAAGGGGTACAGAGTAGTGTGTAACTGGTTATAAAGGTAAAGGGTGTATTTAAATAATTAAACTGTTCCAGATTTTCTCTAGTGATGGAAACTTATCAAAGTCAGAGGTATAGGACCATATTAAAACCAGAAAATATATGAGTGAGTGGTTTCACTGTAACAGAAATTCTCTATTTGCTCATGATAGACAACTGTCTAAAGGCTGAAGTCAATAAAACTAAAAAAGGTTGAATACTAAAACATCCTCTGGTAGGCATTTTTGGAATGTTCAAATCAACTTGAAAGGTCAATAAATTAACACTCCTTATTACCTACTTCAAATATATCATCAGTCCTCTGATTCCCCCTTAACATTTCTTTCTCTGCTGGAACTCCTAACTTACTACTCATATATATTCTTTGACAATATCTTGTGAAAAATCTTCTGATCCCCTTTACTGGCAAAAATTACTTACATCCTGGCATTTTCAATCCCCATTTGGTAAAGCCAGATTAACATCTACATTTGTTGACCATCCCCAGTGCTCCCTAATAAAATATACAATGGGGCCTACACCTCTTTCCTTTACCATTTTATAAAATTTGAGTGCAAATACATTCTTCCCATTTGTTCTACCTCCCTTCAAGTAACCAGTCATCTCTCATCTCCTTGATTGTTGCTTAATGCTTGTTTCTCATCTGCATTAAGATACTCTCAAATCCAGACCCATTTCTCCATTCTTCCTCCTATCTCCTTCTTTCTTATGAGAGCTTTCATAAACTTTGCTAACATCTTCACTGACTCCTCCTGTTCTTCACCCATTCTTCCTACTGTATCTACTGCTAGATCTATTGCTCACTCTAAATTCCCTTTCTTTAATCTCTATGCCAGGTGTTTAGCTATCACATCTTCCCAAGTCACCATTCATGGCTTCTTTTAACATCTGTCTCTACCTTCCTAACCATCACTGTCTTAATCAGTATCTTTAACTATCTCAGTTCCTGCCTTAATTAATTCCATATTCTAATTCCTTCCTCTACTCCCCCTTCATTCTGCAACATTTTCATAGGTTCATAGATTAGTAGTAGGCTAACTTCCCTTGTGGATTATTTTAAGCCTATCCAATCACCCCCCTGTGAAAATCAAACCATGCACCTTGTATCTATAAGGTAAATACCTTAACCATTATGTGAACCATATATATTTTAATTGCTCCTTTCTTTCTTTATTCCTAGCATTCCATTGCCCCTTTGACTTAGTAGTCTGTCTTGTCATTCTTTATCTCCTTTCTACTTTTATGCACCCCAAAATAATTTCATTCCAGTTTTTGTTTTCTAACATTCTATGTAAGCACATCCCTCCTATTTCCTTTCAGACAATCAACTTTAAACTGAACCTTTAGTGCCTCAGACTTAACCAGTTATCCCTCTTTTAGTCTAATTACACTGCTCACATCACACATTGTCTGTCTGACCATACAATTCTGTCCATGTAATACAATGCTGCATGAATGATCTGACCTATAAAAAAAGCTTGGGTTAAAGGCAAAATTATAAAAAGAACGAACTGTAAATAGAAGAAATAGCAATGTCTTTCAGCTTTTCCCAGTTAGGGGTCACCACAGCTGAACACCGCTCCATAGATTAATTTGGCAGTGGACTTTTTGAGGGTGTCAAGTTGCCAGCCCAGTGCTTAACCTTCACAGAAGGCACACACATGCACACACACCTACCTGCATGTCTTTAAAACTCACTCGACCACTGGGAGGACATGCAGACTCCACACAGAAGGCTCTCCAACTGAGAACTGACTCAGAGAACAACTTGCTATGAGGTGACAACACTAGCAACTGCACCACAGTGGGAACTGTAAACAGAAGACAGCCAAAAAAAAAAAAAAAACTAAGAACAGATTGCAGTATTCTGTGAAAATGCTATCTGTGAATGACATTCATAAACAAAGACTAGCAGTGTTCTGTAACGGTAGACTCTGCAGCTGATTGAATTCGGTGATATGCAATTCACAAATACATTAAACAAATGATAATTCACACCAGGGTATACTTCAAGTGCTTTTAGCTGGACTGCTTGCAGTTGTTTACATTTGTATCTTTGGTTGTTGTGTTGTGGTACTCTTTGCTGCCATGTCTTTTTATCATTTGAATTTCATACCCATTTAAGTCTTAGTTTTGCATTGCTTGGGATCACACTGAATTAGATAAAGAATGTAACAAAGAAATGCAATTTTAAGTGTATTTTTGCTCTTAATCTGAGAAGTGTGATCTTGGAGAAATTTAAGTAGGAGGGGCTACATGTTGGCTTATCCTCCTGCAATAAAATGTTGCCTTTCACTGTTTTAAGGGTGCCAAGTTTCATTTATGTTCTTTAAGACCAGTAACAGATTCACATTAACACTGTCATGCACATGAACCGCATGCATATTATGCATGCAAATTATGCCATCATGCAAGATACGCAGGCATAAATACTATCATATGTAACTCATAGATGATGCTTGATACAGACAAAACTGCACCAAACATATATTAATGAAAGGTCATAGTATCAAAATCAAGATATGCTATACCATGAGATGGACATGAAATTTACAAATAATGTGGTGATGAGTATAATGGTTTTATGCAAATCTGCAGACCAGGCCAGCATTACAGTCGCATACTTTGGCCAGTGCTGGCACTTTGGGATACAACACTTGCAGAGTATGCGCAAGTAGATTGATGCAGGATAATGAACAACCCTTTACCCTGGCTGTGCTTGATGTACAGGGTCACAGGGATGTAAGACACCAGGAGATGGCTCACCCAAGTTTTGACTCATGGGAAATGCCATTTTCCATAGACCATATGAGGACAGCAGAGGAATGTCACAAGCATTTGCCAGCAGAATACTAAATGGCTTATAAGACATCTGAATGGAGCATCTGGTTCACCATCTCAGGCTGCAAGCTATACAAGTAGAAAATTCACTTATAAGGAAACATTTCTGTATGATATAAGAATCCTAAGGATCATTTGTGTAATATTTTGCAGACACATAGCTATAAATTCACCTGTAAACAAGGCTGTCATATCCAATAGCTGAAATGATTACCAGCAACATCCAGATGGAGATGACTAAGATGGTAAGATCCTGAATGTGATCATATGTAGAATACCACTGAGGAGGCTGCTCTACCCATATGCTGCATCCCATATTGTGCAGCACTTTCCACCTCGTTGATGAAACAGGATAGACAATGTCATTGTAACACCTAATATCCATGAGTAACTACAAAACAATGCAGGGCAGGCATATACTAGAGCTCAGAGTCACATTACAGACATTATCAAGACATTACTTGGTCACCTGAAGATGCATTTCCATTGCCAAGGTGAAGTCTTGATGTGTGCTGCATTACAATTCTGATAATGCCTATGAGATCATTGTGGTCCATTTCATCCTGCACATTCTCAAAGTTTTACCTGTACAGGTGGAGACTACCAGTGATGGTGAGCTAGGTGACATAGTACCTGTGGTAGTTCCAGCTCAGGTCTGGCTCTGCTACAGTGCATCAGTTTAATGCACCTCATGTTCACTCACAAATGGGTTAACGATAGTCCCAGTGATAATTTACTGCTGATTATGGATTCAGATCTAAGTATAGAGTGAGACACAAAGTCTTGACGCACTCCCCCTCTGCATGCCTGAGAATATGTCTACATAGTATCAGTGGATATCAGCTGTGAAACATCATAGCCCAAAGAAAAAAAGAAGGTGAAAGGAGTGGAAACAAAGTAAAATTAAAAGTTTCTAATTGAAAGAAACAGCCTATTTTCCCCTGAATACTGAAGCAGTAAGCATAATTTTGGGGAGCGAGGAGTCCTGGCTTCAATTATTGGTATACAAGCATACATTTCCTCAGTCAGTCACAGAGTTTGGAAAGTAAAAATAGGGATAGAAATCCTCAGTCAAGAAAGTAAGGAAATGCTGAATGAAAGGAATTAGAGAGATGCCTGATATGTAAAGTTTTTTTTTTAATTTTGGCCTGCTTTAAGGCATGGAGGTACCAAACATGATTTTGTTTATTTGAATGCAGTAGGTCTCTCTTGTTACATATCCAGAGCCGGATAATGGTCAATGGGGTGATAGGTTAATAATTGGTACCCCACCTACCTGTAGCAGCCCTCCCAACCCTGCTGGCCATTCAAGTGTCCCATTATTTGGCTGTTTTGCCCCGGTTACCATAAACACTGTTCAAACCTGTCAGTGTGCATACTGTTTTCTTCTAAAATTCTTCTTCTTCTTTTGGCTTTTCTCAGTTAGGGGTCACCACAGCAGATCACCTGTCCACTCATGATTGGCAGTGGAGTCTTATGGTGCCGAGTTGCCAGCCCAGGACCCAAACTTCCACAGAAGGCACACACACACACACACACACACACACACACATACAATTTAGAGTGTCCAATCCACTTACAGCATGTCCTTGGGATGTGGGAGGAAACCGGAGCACCTGGAGGAAACCCACGTGACTACAGGGAGGAATGCAGACTTCACACAGAAGGCACCCCAGCAGAGGATTGAACCGGAGAACCTCTTGCTGTGAGGTGACAATGCTAACCACTGTACCACTGTGGCCACCCTTCTTTACTTCTAGAATGAGTACAGATATTTGTATTTAATTCAAAACTTTTATTCAAATTTTATAGCACAAACACTGATAGACGTGCAAAATAAAATGATACAATCTCACAGTGAAAACAGACTTAGCGTTAACAATAAACTTCTCTGCCCTTGAAACTCACATTCATTGAAATGGAATTTAAACCCACATTTAAAGAAAATGTATCTGGCCAGTGGCAGATTAATTTTCTTTTGGGCTGTTTTCAAACCATAGGCCCCTTGCACATATTTTTAGGACCATGCATACATGCATGCATGTGTTCTTTGATTCACCTTCCTGGTTATACTTCTTGTATAATACACCACCACTTGTTAGTGTGTATTTTAAATTTGTAGTTTTAAACATTTTTCCAGTAAGCAATTAAACAAAATGTATCAACCAGTAATGACAGAATTGTCTATTTCAGAAAATTTCAACCATAAAAGGCCAGCCAAACTTCTGTCATTACGATGCACCAATATAAGTCAATATGTATGATCTCTGCAGAAGTAAAAGTCATATAAAAATCAACATTAAAGAGTTCTGTAACTATTGAAGAGGTTGCTAATAGCAAACAACTTTATATTTCAGTGTTTCATCTACAAATTCAGTGCCTGCTACCCTTGAAGAATAAATTGCCTATGTAACATTAAAAACAGTGGTAAGCTGGTAATATTGCAATGGGGAATGGATGGCAAACCAACAACAGGTTCATATTTAGAAGGCATCTCCTCCAAAGGATGACATATTCAGGGCTGCACCTCGATGTACAACTTGGTATCAGCAATCTATCTACATGGTGTAGAAGTAGAACCCACAGCTTTCTGCATCAGAAATATGCTGCCTGTTGTGCTACTCACACTGCTTTAAAAATCTGTAGCAAAAACAGTGATGACCATTTGCTAAACAGAACTGTTGTACATGAAAAACAAACAGCATGAGCAGCAGTAAACTTGTCTTACCTTGAAGCTTACAAAGCTTTGAAAATGCACTGAAACTCATAGTCTGGTAGTTGATGTACAGGATTCAGGCTCTTCTCTTCTGTAATCGAGGTGCAGGGTTTGGACCTGGTTAAGTTAACTAACCTGATATCCCTAACTAGGGCATTACATACATACTTACATACACACACACACAAGCAAACCACCTTACCGATTGTGCTTCTAATAACATTCCATTGAAGAAGCAGGCAGCAGGAATGGTTGTGTGTTTAAATTCTGTGCACAGATGCAGAATAGAAGCAACAGCAGGTGTGTGTGAATGCAAGATGAGATTTAAAAGTTGCACATAGACAAACATCTTAAAGAAAATGTCATTTTAAAATAAAAAGTAAATGTTGTGGCAGCCGGCCTGGCCAGCAGAGCCCTAGACAACTGCCTAGGTTGCCTAATGCTGGATCAGGCTCTGCACATATCATATTGTATTTTACAGAATCCCCATCTGCTGGATCAGGATCTGCACATATCATATTATATTTTACAGCATGCCCATCTGCTGGATCAGGCTCTGCACATATCATATTATATTTTACAGCATGCCCATCTTTGCCCTAACCTACCAGATTATGTATCTCTGAAGGCCATGAGAAATGGCATTTGCTTGAAATGATTTATTTGATTTGAATTAGTTTACTAAGTAAAGCTGCTAGTCCCAATGGACCTTTTCAAACCTGGCCAGCTTTGTGTGAAAATACAAAATACCGATTTAACTGCATATAGTTCAGATTAATAATAACCATTCTGATAGTTCTTCCCTTACCTCTCCTAAGAATATCTTTACCGCCTACACTAGTTTTTCTGTCTAAAATAATCCATGCAAGTGGAGGAAGCATTGCCTTACCTTGTTTCCCCCTTTAACCTCACCTTTGCTGATACCCCCCTCCCCATTCACCAGAATACAAACCTTTAGGTTACATAGTGCTGTTATCCATCACTTTCAGGCTGCCTAAGGCATTTAATTAGAAACTGCTGGGAGTTTGGGATTGTGAAACTCACATAAGACATTCTGGTTGACATTAAGAAAAAGCAGGAAACTTAAAAATGGCTGTAATCATTTTAACGATATATCCTGCAGATTGAATGATATGAGGTCATATGAGTGTGTCCATTGATATTATTATGCTTTTAAAGTCTGATTTTCTTTGGTACAGATGTTGAGACTTTGTTTTCTTCATAATCCCAGTGGTCAGATGGCAGGGGGCATCTGTGCATTGCTGTAAGTGGTTGTACAACTGGGACTTGCAACTCACTGCACTACAACTGGGAGGTTAGACAAGGGCTGCACTGTTACTCACACTTTGGGGAGACAGACATAAAGCTTTGCTTCATTTCTTCTTTTTAGTTTGTTGGGGAGGTGAAGTGCAATGAGTAAGATCATCGAATAGCTTCCCTACATTCAGTCAAGCCACTTATCATTGAGTCACTCTTCATCGATTTTTAAGTATCAAAAAGTAACTCAAAGAAAGCATTAAAACAGAAAGAAATATTTTTGCAGAGCATGCATGTCTTTTTTTTTTTTTTTGATTCCCATGGGAAGGCCTTTGCCATCCTAAGTCCGATAACTTATATCTACAAATGCCATGGTCATGCCACATCAAGGAAATTGAAGAAATCCACTATCTCATTGAATAATGGTTACTGCAGTTTTAACAAACGAGTAGAAAAGAAAATCACAAAGAAACTGCTTGAAAGAAAATGCCTCAGTAGAGTGCAGACACGCCCATTTATATGCTGTTGGTATGAACTGCTGAGGTACCTGTAGGCGAGTGGTCCATCTTTGTTAAGGCATGTGGCCTTATGTTGTCTCGCAGGAGCACTAACGTTCATTGCTGCTCTGCTAAGTGACAAAGCCTCATGGTGTAGCTCATGGTCACTGGCTTTGTGACCAAGATTTTGGCCAAGCAATGGAAGGACCCATGTTTACGAGGTGAGGTAGCTGATGAGTACCTGTTGCAGTGTATTAATTCAGTTAATATTTGCATATCTATGAGGTCTGGTATATGAACAAGTACGGGGTGTGTGAGCCGAACCTACTCGATTATTATTCCTCCTGTTGCCTTATGAATAATTGCATCAGTTATCTGCTTGGTCTTAGATGGTAGATAATGCCCACACACCATCCAGCTCAGACCTAGTGAGGGACTTGGAGCTCCAGAGTACTGAAGTAACCAAGCTTACTGCTAGGGAGTGGGTTTCTACTGTATCCCTCTTTGCCTCTTTGGATAATAATAGAATATTTCTATCACTCTGACTCTTCTATTGGTGCCAGTGAGTACAAAGGTCCAAAGAAGGAAAATCTAGCCCACAGGGCAAAACACAGTGACTTCCTCAATGTGTTGTACTTATATCCTGGATATATCCTCTGTGAATGCAGTTAGATGTTATCTGGTAGTATTTACCCTACAAAGTTTTAATACATAAATCATACATTTGCCACTATTATAGTATTTAGTACAATGTTAGGAAATATTGTTCTTGTTTTGATGTTTTTTGACAGCATGAGTATGTGAAGGAGCTGGAGTCCATGAAGAAAATATGCTCATTTTTTTGTGGTTTAAAGTTTTATGGAATTGCTTCAATGAACAATCTTCAAAAATAATACAAAAATGTCTGCAGTTTAAATAATTATAACAAATTGATAATATAAAAACATTGGTTCAGAATCAGTACAAGTTATTATGGCAATCATTTCATATTTATAGAAATGTTAGAAATTTTGTAGAAAAATTTAAGGTCAGTTAGTCTAATACAAACAGGAATTACAATATGAAGCAAGGGGCTTATGGAATATTTAGATAGAAAGTCAGGGAAAATAATCTGATGGAAGTAAGGAAGTAAATGAAGAAGGAAGAGTAAGGAGGTATAAGGAATGAAAAGGTACTTGTTCTTACTTAGGAAAATAGCTTATCCTGCTTTTGGGCAAGAACAGAGCCAGAGGTTATCTAGGAAGTTTTTCAGAGTAGTTTTGAAAGGGGAGAGGGAGGGTATTGATCTGATGGATACAGGTAAGCAGTTCTAGGCCTTAGCAATCTTGTACGAGTACAGACAATGCCCAGCAGATTTGAAAGGTTTGTAGACAAACAGGAGATTTGATCACTGGATCGCATTGACCGACTGGGAACATAGTTGTGTAGAATAGTTTTCAGTACTGGACAGGCAGATGGACGCTGTACAATTTTATTGGTGGTAAAAGCTGTATATATGTTAGTTAATGAGACAGTTCGAAGCAATTTAGGCTTTTTAGTGCTATACAGTGGTGGGTTCTCAAAGGGGTATTTGCTGCAAATTTAGCAACTTTGTTATAACATTGTTAAAATTAAAATTTTTGTGAAACCTGGAAGTTAGTATGGATGGGAGCACTAAAAAGAAGTGTAAGCAGGAGATAAGTAGTGGCAAGTATAGCTTTAGTTGCATTAGTGAGAACGTTTTTGAATCAGTGAAGCATCCCTACTTTTTGATGAGTTTTTCATATGCAATTTTGTAAATGCAAGTCAAATGTAAACTTGTCATCCTCTATCACCCCTAATAATTTGCTATAAGAAGTGACCTCAGTGGTTGTACTATCAAAAGAGAGGACTTTAAATTTTGTTTTTTCATTAGACAGGGATTTGGTGGGAAAAAAGTACTAGTTTGGTCTTTTTGGGTAGAGCATGAGTTATGAGTTACAAAGCTGTGTTTCAGTGGCTGTTAAAAGCTTCCTGAGCAAATTTTTGTGCAATGAGAGTGGAATCATCTGTGTATTTTATTAGGGTAGCCTATTGTGAGGATATGTAGAGGGTGCTTGTGAAAATATTAAAGAGTAGGGGACCAATGACAGAGCTATGTGGTACTCTGGTGGTGAATGAGAAGTAAGGAGGGAGCGTGGAGTCCCATTTTACTGACTGATAAATACTGGAAAGGTAGCTTTTGAACCACAGAACCGTGGGCTGAAAGAGGCCTAGTGAGGACATTTTAAGTAGAAGTTTGCTATGATAAGTCTAGAAATAAGGAAGAGACTAGTTTGCTATCATCTCTAGCTTTGTTGACAGTATCTCTAAAGGTTATAAGGGCAGCGCTAGTATTACTGGAAGGAGGAAAGTCATGTTGTATAGAAGATAGAAGTTCTTCCTGCAGGAGATAGTCTGACAATTATTTTTGAATACATTTTTAAAGCATTTTGGTGAGGGGAGATAAGATTGCTATAGATCTAAAGTTATTAATGTTTGTTGGATTTTATTATAAATTGAATTATATTTTCCTATCTAGGTCCACCCCCAGATCCATACTCTTTGTTGCAAATCAAATTCCATGCTCCATAATAGTAATTTTAGGTGGAATATAAATACATGCCAGCATGATCCTCAAATCCTCATCCCTTGCCAGTAGCTCCTTACTACCACAAATTTGGAATTATTGTATTTTCTTGTTCTTTTATCACTATTGGATCTTCTCTAACAATTAATATAAGTACTCCTCTTTCCTTTGTCTACAATATTTTGCTGAATATCCATTCTGAAATAATTTTTTTATCAAATTCACGTTCTCAGTTATTTCCAAATGTGTCATATGTAGCATTGCTATTTACAATCTGCATTTCTTAATATAATTAAATATTCTTTCCTTTTTGTCTATACCTGTGAAACCATTCACATTCCATTATAATATGGAAAGTGTTTCCATTTGGATAAGAAGTCATTATTTACACTTTTTATATATGACAACTTTTTACATGTCTATTTCCAGCTGTTGTGATACATTCACCCACTAATGTTTGGAAGGTTGGTCCTTTATACAGTTTTTCTCTTATGATCAACATTGGAACCTATGTCACAATTTAGAAGGCTTTTTGTTTTATTCAAAACCCTCAAAAAAACACCCCTGTGTACATTTTCAGCTATTGAAGTTTAACCTGCGCACTAGGAACAATAGCTTCTTAACCTTAAATTATCTTCTGTTTCCTCACTTTCTACTTAAAAAAAGTTGTGCCTCTTCCTGCTTTATTTTGCTGCTTGTGCTTAGGTGTTAAACTGCATTTATTCTTTCACATTTTTTACTGCTTGTTGATAGCCTGATTAAATTGATGACAGTATTCTACTGAATTGCTGCTTTATTTTAACTGCTTTTTACTGTTGTGATTATAGTCTTATGCATTTTGAATTTCTGGTTCTCCTGCATTTTGTAGCATAGGCTGGATTCAGAATTCGTAAATCTGGCCTGTTTCATATCACATGAACATTAAAACCAGTTCTTTACTGGGATATTGAAAGATCTGAGGCATCCATTGCTCCCAACTAGCTTTAATTGCCTCTTCTTGCTCTTGTATAGCACTTTTAATTGTATTTGCATTCTACTGTCTGTTTGAATTGTGTGAACCGACTGCTTTTTTGTCAGATTTTACTGTAAACTGTACTAATTCAGGTGTAGCATTGCCCAGTTCCAGGTTTGCTGTTTCTGGATCTGTTTTGTAACTTCTGAGTATCAAATTCAGGCCACCTTTGTTGGAGAGGGCCCTTCTGCACCCTTGTGGGAACAAAGTGCTGTCTTGGATCCCACCTGGCTGAATGAGACTGGACTAGAGCTCATAGATAGTTTCCTTATTGGCTAGTTTGAGTTAAAAGGGTTATTTTATTTAAGCCCTGCATTTGTGTTTTGTTTGCATCTAGTACACCCTCTTGCACTGCCACATAATGGTGGTTACTGTTGGTGGTTATAGACACAAGCATTTTGCTTGTTAAATTTTCGATTATCATTTTGCTTGTAGTCTTACAGTGGTTTTCTGTGGCCCTGTTTGACTGGCAGGTGGAACACTATGCCTAGCCTCAGAGGTACTGATACAGCTCTTACATACTAGCCATTATTAAGTGTGACCTCCTTTCCTGACCTTAATAAAATACCTAATACTATGGACAGACAATTTCCCAAAGTGTCTCCAGCCATATAGCTTGACATGGTCATCCTGAGGCAGTGCAGCAACTGCTTCATTTTCACCTACAATGCACTGGACCAGTTAGTTGATATCCCCACAAGGGGAGCAAACATCCTGGATCTGGTGCTTACCAATATGGGGGACCACTGTAACACCCCCACTGTGAGGTCTTCCCTTGTGAGGTCTGACCACAAATCAGTTTCATTCAAAGTAACTATCACACCTGCCCCCCCCAGCAGCAACTAACTTAAAAAACTTCTCTGAAACAGATTATAACCACTTATGGGATAGTATAATTACCTTTACTGCACCTCCCTCCTCAAATTGAACTGCCAACTATGCCAGGTTCTACACCAATGCCTTATACAAGCACCTGCATAATTGCATTGACTTGGCCGTACCTGATCGAACCAAAACAAGCTCCTCAAAGAAGAGCAAACCTGCCTGGTGGGCAACCATTAATAGACTTTACAATAAGAGGAAGAAACTGCTGTCTAACAATAAGAAGGAGTAAGCCCTAAACTGGAAACACTCCATCCTCAGCTTAAACAAGCAAATAAGACTTCTTGTGAACTCCTCCAAAACAAATTAGGACTCCAAATTAGTTTCCTCAGTTAAGGACAACCACAAGGCTTTCTTAAGTTACATCCATAACCTAAAAGGAAAGGCCCAGATTTGTGCCGAACTGGTAGTCAGTAATGCTACATATACTGAGTCTGTGGACATAGCTTGCCTGTTAGCCGACAGGTTCTGTGAAAACTTCACCCCCTGTACCCACCACAAGTACCCCATGATATCCCTACCACCTGTCCTCTACCTTGTATCTCTAAAAAGTAGTTCATAAATGTCCTCTATAAGGCCAAAACACAGCATCTATGGGATGTGATAACATCCAAAGTTGCATCCTACATGGGCTCAAACAAGAATCAGCAATACCACTGGATACTCTTTTCAGTCATAGCCTAAGTTCTGGCTTCTTCCCAGCTGAATGGAAAATGGCTACCATTATCCCCTTACACAAAGGTGGTGCTTCCACTGACCCTGGGAACTATAGACCTATAAGTCTGACTAGCCTTATCTGCAAGGCCATGAAGCGAATCATCATAGACCTTATCGACAAAAATATAGGTAAT
>NC_056738.1:534988466-535078466 GCF_019279795.1 Protopterus annectens | reverse complement strand
GCTGGTATCCCATTTTCTGTAATTGAAATTTTAATGAATTCCAAAGTTTAAAAATGCATTTGCAACTCCAAAACATGTGAAACAAGTCAGCTGTCTGGTCTGTACAATATGGACATTTAGGCGAGTTCTTTGAGTCAAATTTATGAAGAATAAGACGGGTATAGTAGGCATTGTTAAATATGACTTCATCATTTCTGATTTCCTAGACTTTATAAATCTTTTGATTTGTAAAGTATATTTTTATACAACCTGTAGTTCTATAAGTATCATTACCCAATTGGTGGATATGATTAGAAAAACTCAAAGCTGGATCTACACCTGTACCCAGGTCCTTAAATGAAACTACAGTATCAATCATTGTGTGTTATATTAAATATTCACCTTTCTATTTGTGTTTCCCAAATCTCATATGCTTGTTTTTTATGTATTTGTCAGTATATTATTATTTTGTGCACAAATGATCAATTTAGTCAAGTTTTTTCCAGACATGCCCTGTGTTTAACAAATGTAGTCAATTACACATTTTCAAGTCATCTGCATACAGACTGTAGAGCACCTCAGATGAAAAAGCTGGATCTGAAAGATACAATCTAAACAAACATGGGCCTAGGACAAAGCCCTGTTGGACACCCTAACTGTAACCTCAAGTTTCACCTGTCCAATTGCTGTGTGATACTTAAAATGTCCTATTTATAAGCCATGTAGCTATCTATCTTATCATGAGTTCTTCAATACCTGGTTGTTCTAATTTTTTGATCAGTGTTTTGTGTATGACCCTATCAAATGCTTAATTTAAATCTATATAAATTACATTACAGAATATTTTTTTATTCGTACCACTTATTATATTGATATAGAACATCATGTTGCAGGTGGCAATAAATCTGTTTTCAACATATGCATGCTGATATATGATTTCAAGTCCCAGCCTTTCCAAACCCTGACAGCAAATTATCCAATATAACCTTCTCCAATATTTTTCCACAACTTGAAAGTAAACGTATAGGTCTGTGCTACTCTGGGTTTGTCTAATTCCCCTTTGCTTTAAAAGACAGGTTTAATAAGTGCACGTCTAAAATATTGAGGAATCTCCACATATTTATATGACCTAGTAAACAGCAGATATAATGGTACTGTAAGTTCATACCGAAGTGTTCTCAGGTCATTATTATTAATTCCATCTCCTCCCTCTGCTTTGTTTGGATCCAATTTGCATAGTTCTTTTTCAATATAATCTAATTTGATTTCAGTATCTGAAGTTACCTGGATATCACTAGGACAATTTATCACCCCCTTTGGAGAGCAAAACTGCTTTGCATAAGAGTATATATATATATATATATATATATATATATATATATATATATATATATATATATACATATAATCTATGGTGTTTGAGAATAAATTTTTGAAACTTCACATAATTCATCAACCTGTTTTTGCTTTTGTATCACAGTGTGTTTATTGTGCCTGTCCAGCTTGTTTATTTCAATTATCAAAGTCCTAGTTCAACTTCTTTTCCATTTCTTATTTTTTTGGCTCTCACCTTAATGAAGTATCTTGCTCTTATGGAGATATATCCTCCTGATGTTGTGTGCCTAGACCCTGATCTTAAATATTTTTTTTCCAATTCAAACAATTTCTCTTTCAAAACATTTCACATTCCTTCTGCAGTCTTTCCACTGAATGTATCACTCCAATTAGTTTTACATAGTGACATTTTCTGCTTCTAAATAGTCTGTTATTAATGTTCTGTGCATTGGTTTATATTTCAGTGCGGCAGAATTGTCTAGCAACAAATTAACCTATATAGCCCCAGTAATACAGTACTATGCATTGCTAGCATATGATGTCACCAGCTACAGCACCCCCCCACCACACACACACACACACACACACACACACACACACACACACACACACACACACACACACACACACACACACACACACACACACACACACACACACATTTACAGATGTGTAGATGACTACTGTGTTCCAACTTAATCTTCCTCACACCATTTACATTTAAACAACCATGACAGATAACAATTAATGTTCTATTCATTCCAGCCTGCTTCACATCCTGGCTTTTGAGGGCAGATCACAAAACAATGTTATTTAACATGCTTGCCTGTCATACATGGAACCATATCTTCAGATAGGTACCTCTAAAGAAGGAGGATCTCTGGTTACTTGTTTGAGCAACTTTTTTCAGGGATCTGTCCACAGGCTGCAATATTAGAAGAACATCAGGGCCATTTCAAAAAATAATATAGTAACTTCAGGTGTAGAGGTCCTGAGCAAATGTTTTTCAGGCTGCTGCTTTGCACCATTCTGTGGTCCCATTCCTACTTAACAAATGGCACATTACTATGTTATGGTGTATATGCCACCTCTGGTCACTGTCAGGTGCATGGTGTTCTGTGGAAATTTATTGAGTTATTCTCCCACATTTCCATGGTGCATGTTGGTGTGTGACATATGTTGGGAGCTTGTGAGTTTAGCAAGTGTTTGCACACTCCATAGAAGAGTATAGCTTATTACAGTTGTGTCTTCACATGTGCAGTCCTGCATGATTGGAGAATAGTGTTCTTTTATGGCTGCTACATTATTTTTGACGTGCTTCATAAGATTGTGACCAATGTTGAGATGGTAGGTTCTTAGTCAAACCTTTAATTTCCTGTATTTTAGATTGTTAAGCCGAAATGCGGCATCAGATGTGGAAGAAAACAAATGCAGAGGTGGATCATGTGTGGTAATGGGTACTGGATGGCATCATGATGGAAGTTACATGGCGTCTGATTAAGGAGGAGGAGGATACACTGTGCTGTCAACTGCAGTGCACAGAGGAACTAACAATGCAGATGGAGCGTGGTCCTTGTGGTTGTCAGCACTGTTGATTCACTGCCATAAGCAGTAAGGAGGTTGTAGAAATCCATGCTAAATGTGTCTGGAGTCCACATCTGAGAACTCACTGCAGAAATATTTTGGAGAAGACCACCGAGGTAACTGCCATGTGGCTTCTCTGCTGCCCTGGAATGAGTCACATTATCCTAACCCAGCAGGTTACATGTTGACTTGCCCTACTTAATTCTGTATGCAGTTCATAACTCAGTGCATATTCACAACCTCTGATAGGGGAGACAAGATCATCTTCTATTGCTGCATTGTGTGCAGCTTATCATTTCATTTCAACAACCAAAAATGTGCATCTAAATCTGTATACCACATGAGGAGAGGTAGAATAATGCAGTCCACATGGAGTCTCTGCCATTGCTGAAGGTGAAGTATTGTATGAATTGAAAATACTGTAACATATTTACTTGTGTGGTATTTGTTGTTTTTATCTCTATACGATGTTCAAGGTGGTGGTATTACATGGCTGATATTTGGCTCTCTATGAAATGTCAGCCCTCAAAATGCTGGCTAGCTGAAAAACAAAAACACCAAAAACACAAGACAGGAGATGAATCTTAAAAATCATTATTCTCCTTTTTAGTCCACACACAGAATGGCTTGGCGGGAAAATGCATTTATGGTTAATAATGAAAGATTCAGAAACCGTCTGTTGTTTTATCATAGATTTGTTGACGACCTCTTCCTTGTATGGAAAGGGAGTGAGCTTGAATTACAGTAATTTTGATTATGTCAACAACTCCCCAATCTTTTTGAAATGTACTATGTGTAGTTCATATGATAGGATTAACTTTTTGGATACTGAGATCATCAGGAATCAGTATAGGAGCACCATCACAGGAGTATATAGGAAACCATGTTATAGGAACACCTGCTTCTATAGGAGAAGTATGCATTGCAGTCATGTTTTCCATAATATAGTAAAAGGTCAAGGTATGCAAACATCCAGACTTTATGCGAATGATAATGATTTTAATAAGGAACTTCCTAGGTTAAGAGATAGATTTAGGGATAGGGGTTATAGTGAAAAGGACATAAATATTCCTTTAAATGAAGTTATTGCCTTACGGGACAACACAGTAAACCATATTTCTCTGCTATGGGTATACATGTTATTGGGGCTAGTAATAAGGCTAATGGTAACAATTTGGTAGATATACCCTTACATTTTGGTAGTAATTGTAAGGATATTGTTAATATTATAAAGAAACATTGGTCTCTTTTAACTATTGAGCCTACGATCAGGATTTTAGTAGGGGATTTCCCTGGGTTTTGGTTTAAATATAAGAAAACTGTTCATAGGATATTATGCTATCCAAAAACAGTAGATGGCACTGAGAAACCCCTATATGTTAGTATGAGACCTTGTTCTTCATGTAATTATTGCAATTTTATTAACACAGAGTCCCAATTTTTGCACCCTGACACAGTACAATTGTTCCACTTCAAGGTTACAGCTGACTGTGGAACTAGTCATGTGATATATTTCGCTGTATGTGATCTCTGTCAATCTTTTTATTTGGGTAAGACTGATAGGACCTTAAGGCAACATATTAAGTAGCAAGTATATAATATAAGAATAATTTTCTCCAATAATGTGTTAGCTAAACACATTAGGGATAAGGAGCAGAATCATACTTTTAAGTTTGTGGCCGTAAACATTATTAAGGTGAGTGACTGGTAGGGTGACAACAAGAACTTATACAGAGTCTGTTGAAGCCAAATGGATTATTAGAATGCTTGCAGATAAAGGTAAAGGTTTAAATGATAGAGTTTCATTGAAACCTTTTCTGAAATTAAGGGGCATACGTTAAGTGTATATTATTTTCTATGACTGTGTTTACTATGTTTTACCTTACTGAATTGTTTCAATCTGATTGGATGTAGTGATTTATCTTTAAGCTGATTGGTTGAGTAAGATATTTTAAGGCTTGTTACATTGTTAATTGATTAAGATCTGATGATTTGATGAAACATTGTGAAAGCTCTTACAATTTTTATTAAAGGTTTATTATTTTAACACAGTGTTCACAGTTATTTTACTTGTTTTAAACTAGATTGTTATTTTAACACAGTGTTCACAGTTATTTTACTTGTTTTAAACTAGATTGTGCATTGTGTTTACCCTTTTTCTGTGTGTGGACTATATTTTATGGACTTTTGGGTAGACCTTTTATTCCAGGAGTAGCAGCACTTGGTGTGATTTTATTGATAATTATTCTCCTTTTAAATTCTTTTTGCAGGCCCCCACACCTCTCCATGTGGGGGCAACCCAAACTTATGTACACCAACTCTGAGATCGACATACCTCAGAGAAAAGGGAATATTCCAGGAAACGGCATCTCATTTAATATATGTGTCTATTTTTCAGCTTGTTTTTTGACTATTCACTCTCTGCGTTTCAGGAATCACTGTAGCAGGTCCTGACATTTTAAATGGTTGCCTAATATTTTAGCTGTGTCTCAAGTCTGCTTGTTATGTATGGACCATGTCAGTGAGTGTTTTTCTCATATAGGATATTGCTGTCAATCACAGATGACTTGCATGCTTTCTGTTTCAGTTTATGTGCTTTACTATACTTGGACATGTTAAATATTTGTTATTGTCATTTATGGCATTCATTTTATTGGTGCTCACAGTTTTGTCACAGCTGCTATTGCTATTTAGTCCTTATAAGAATTTCATCTTGACCTAGGTAGCATAGATTCAAGGGTTCATAGGTTCAGCTCTCAAGCTTACAGCCAGCTGACCTTCAAGAATCTCAGGTTTTATAACCCCAGGCTGATGATTCCTTCTTTAGTTGTATATGTCAATATTATTTTGAAGGAAGACTGCATTTTTTTGATTGTAAGTGGGTGCTTCTCCCAGAATCTTCAAAGTTATTGTATAATGTAGCAGTCATTTTGTTTTATTTATATTTTCATCTTCAGCTTTAAGTGATTATTTCATAAAAATATGTTGAAAAAATGTATGATTGTTCGAAGCAAAAGTAGTCTTAGAATAATAATAGTTGCATGTTCCAACTCATCCAAATCAAAACCACATACATTTCCAAGTAGCACTATGTTAGTGTATTAAAATGATGTGTTTTTATGTTTAAATTCCACCAAATGCAAAACTGTGCCTAAACCTCAAAGAAAGAAAATATAATGAATATTTCTAAGGCTTTTCTGAATTCTTCAAGTTCTAAAGACCTATGATTCTTCTAGTAAAGACTTGTGACTTTTTCAAGTTGTTTGGAACAGCTTTTCTACAAGCAGCATTATATTTAGTGATGGGTGGGATAAGTGAAATGCAGAAGGGTTCATTGTTCTTCCTTGGAGTGACTACACATGCCTTTTAGAATAACATAAGCTGCAGAATACACTTTACTGATATTGACAGATGCACAAAGGTCAACGTTTAATTATTTGTCACACAGTATCCTAGATATTTAATGCACTGTCATTTACTATGAGCCGGATATCTCTTTCGCAATTTTAATGTATGTAATTTTTGGCAAGTCTCAGAAGGCTACAATTACTGACTTTAAAGGTGAAGTAGTTATTACTGCAGTGAGTGAAGAGTTTTGCAGACCATCTTCAGAACATCTTTATATTTTATTGAAGTAATTATGCTATGGAAGATAAGTATTTCTCTGTGTTGCAACATGTCTATACCATGTTTGCATATAACCACAGGCAGATTGCCTTCTAATCATGTGAAACATTTATGACCATTCAATACTATCTTGGCACTCTGTCAATATATATATCTCTATATTTTGGGACTCTCATGATTCACACTTGTGAGTATGTTTGTGTTTGCAACTGAAATTCCAATTGACTATGAATTCATAGCATACTTGTCATGTGGGGTTTCACTTTATTGGCTTGAATGTATCGATAAAGACTTAAAAAGAAAAAGCAAAAAGTCATGGACATTCAGATGCTATATAGCTGAAACACTTGATGTTCTTAGTGGGTCATTTGCATATATATCCCATGAGCTTCTCTTACAGTAAAAACTCTAGCCTGTCTAGCTTTTTTTTTTGTAGTCCCAACTAACTGGTTTGCCTGTGTGACCTTTTTACTCCGGTTTGGATTTTAGTTGGCATATTTTGCAGACACATTAATGGTTATGGACATCAGCTGGGTTAAAGACCCTGTGTTTCTAAAGTGTAGCCAAACAATCCACTTATGCTGTGCTGATGAGATCATAGAAAGGCTGAAACATGCTTGTTTTCTTTAAGGGGATCCCTGGTGGGTCTAGTTGTTAAGATTTGACAGCTTCTCCACCACAGCCTGGTTATGATTCCTGGCAAGGAATTTCAATAGATTTTTTTATGGGGGGATGGCAGAATGATTAAGGCATTTACCTCACAGACACAAAGTGCATGGTTTGATTCTCAAATGGGATATAATTGGCTAGTCTTAAAATAGCCCACAAGGGCAGTTAGCCTAGTACTGACCTATACACCTATGACTCTATGTGATGCAGCTCCTCCACTATTGTGGTTGCTATGTTTATTTCTTTTTGATAAGCATTGTATGGTGCTTGGGATGCTGTAACATTAATGCTATTATATCTTGCAAGAGTGTAGCTAGGTATTTTGAGATGTTACATCAGGTAACAGGGTGTAAGTCCCCTCCCCAGTAGTTGAACTCTCCCCATCCCAACCACAGAGAATGCATGCTTTTGGTCACAAAAAATATATACAGCCTATGCCTGCCTATGCCGATGATGCTATGTGCTCACTGGTTGTTTGCCTTTCAATTCCTTGTGGTTATTGCATGATATTATCGTCTGACCCTTGTGAATAATTATTTGACTGTGTTTGAATTGTGCACTTTTCTTTGCAAACCACTACATGCAGCTTATACCTTGGTAGTCATTGCTCTCAAATGTTAATGGATCCATCCACTTATATGTACATAAATGAAATTGGAATTTTTTTTGTTGGACATCTAGACATTAAAAAAGCTTCTATTTCAATTAGCTGATTTGTGGGTGGGAAGGTTGTATAATTTAATATTTTATCTCTCTAACCACATATTTATTGAACTAAACTTGAGTACTTCAAAACTACATCACACAAATGTGCATGCAAAAAAGCTAGATAAGTAGTACTTCAGCACACAAAGTGGTAAATTAACCGTTTGATTAACATGTGCATACTTACCTAATGCACTAGCACATTCTTCATTTTTTGTGCTGACAGATAAATTGACTACTGTGAAAGTGTATTTAAAGTTGATTTAAAAAGCATTATTATCAAATAATTCAAGATATCTCATATTGGATTAAACAAACTTCTGAGCTAGTCAAAATTCTTAAGTAAAACTGTACATTTCCTATAAAATAGAAATACAGTTAGGGAGAATCTGTGTTTACTTTATGCAGGGGGCTTAAGGTTTAATTTCTCATTAAGCCTTTACCCTGTGGGAAAGCAATCTGTTTTGTAACCTGATTTATATCAGCTTTCTCTAAGCAGTCACATATGGAGATGAAGAAAAATGTTTCAACTTCTACTTACTGGTTTGAGGCACTAATAGTCTTGGTCCTGTGTTGTAGAAACTGTTTGGGAATAGACTTTGCCAGTTTTTAATTTGTCTCAGCAGGTACTGATAGATACTGAAACAGGTGGTTTGGAAAGATGCAGCATGTTTGTGCCAGTTAAACCTTGTTCTGAGAAGATTATCTTTGTAAATTTGTAGATGTTCACAAGAATCTGCTTTTTTGTACTCCTTTCAAGAAGTTAGGTGCCCAGTTCATAAAATACCAGTATTTAACCTCCCAAGGCACATATAAATCTAATAATGCCTATGGCATAAACTACTTACATTTGAAATATCTTGCCAGCTGTAAATAGCTAGTACTATAACTTTACATAATGCCAAAAATGAAAGTCTCACTTTTTCTTTGCTGGAAGTGATTTCAGTATTATGAAATGCATTCCTTTCTAATAGAAATTAAGTACAGACACAATTATAAATAAAATGCTGATAAGGGGTTAGAGTTTTGCTAACAAATATACTGACTTCTGTGAAAAAATGGCAGAATTATGCTCAGTCAAGATGTTATTAAGATGAGGAAAGTACAAACCAATATTTGGCAACAAAGATGATATCTGTGTTCATTTATATGAAATTAACACTGGTATGCTAACATAGAGTAATAGAAATCATTAATGAAGAAAAGGATGCAGCATTCCCTGTTTATTTCCTCCCACAATTTATAGTTGTTACTTGTACTGTAGATTCTTTAATTTGTTGCCTGCCTTGGTACAGATATTCAAAGAGCCCTCGATTATTGGTAGAACCTTATGGGGTGGTGAAGAGTGTTAGGGCTGTGAGGCATAATTCCTGTGGTACAGGGTTTGAGTACTCAGCTTTTATTTGTATTGGGGGTTGGTATAATGGTTAAGGTAGTTACCTCACAAAGTACTGAGTTAGATTCTCACCTTCGAAGGGAAATTGGCTAGCTAGCCTAGTATTTATCTATGAATTTATGAAGTAAATGGTACAAAGATAAAATGTCTGTAGGATGTTAATCATTGTTTTATGTAATGACAAAGGATAGCACCGACATTAGAGGCACTTCTGCTTTTTGTTAGTGCTGACTGGAATTTAAAGATGTTGAAATGATCACTGCTGCAGTAGCCTTATCTATATGGGATATATACTGCCAAGGATATAATAGCAGGCCAGCTTCCAAAACTTCAGGGCACCTTCCATGTGCCCAAACCATCAAGCAGCTCAAGATGAGTTGATTAAAAGACAAATGTATTTATTTATATATTGCTATGGGCATTAAAAATAGTATATGATAATTTGCTGAAAGTGTATGAATCGCTGCAAAGTTCTAAACACAGCAAGCAAAATACATGAACCGCATCATTCCTAAGATTAAAGGCTAAGACATATTTCCTAAGAGAGTTTTTACATGTTCAGTCATGAATAGTACATTCAGCATTATAGCCTTTGGGGCTCTGAATTGTATAGATGCAGTTTTCTTTGTTTAATTAGTAACAACCTAACCTCCCTGATGACAGTGATACAGCAATTTACCGAACCATATAGATGTGTAACAGCTAATGTGTTCATGATGTTGACAAAGGAAGCACATGAAATAATTGATTTTAAGGTTTAAATATATATATATATATATATATATATATATATATATATATATATATAAATATGCAAGACGTAGCAGATTATAGATTAAAAATATCACACATTAAGGCAATAGGAGCTTAAAGGACATTCATTTAGGTAAACCATGCCATTACACAAAGCCTCATGATTAGAAATAGTGACTTCCGTTTACCTCTCTGGCACCTTCATACATTTTTTCTTCTTTTTTGAGACTGTATGCATTGACAGTGTCCCCCTTGCAGTTTCCCTAGATTGTAGCTATATGCTGAGCATGCTGGCATAAACTGTGATCTGTCCCTACCCCTCTAGCCCTGCAAGGTATTAACTTACACATTAATTTTTTGCTAACGTACTTAGAGAACAATTACTTTCCAAAATGTAATACTCATCTCCTGTACAAGATGCCCTTTCAAAGGATAAAGTATTCTTGGTTCACCTGTTTAGGTTTTTAATGTTTCTCACTATCTTGCAGTACTGTGCATGTGACGACTGATTTGTGAATTTCAGCC
This sequence comes from Protopterus annectens, assembly GCF_019279795.1. Taxonomy (NCBI): domain Eukaryota; kingdom Metazoa; phylum Chordata; order Ceratodontiformes; family Protopteridae; genus Protopterus; species Protopterus annectens. Next base: position 535,067,893 of record NC_056738.1, on the reverse strand, counting down.
TGCTTCTCCCCCTACTGCCCCAAATTTACAAGACACACCCCAGGCTACCCTGTTTACACCATTTTATCTTCGGTCTTCTTCACTGTTACATCCCATTAATGTGACATTCTGACCGCACACTAATTCTCAGTAGCCTGCACCATTCTTCCTTCTTCCTGAATACTAAACCACTCCTTACCTGTTGCTTTCATCCCACACAGTTATACAAAACTGTTATTAGAGATTAACCCTAAGAAAAGAAATCTCCTATTATTCTTTCAGCTACACACTGGCAGATTTTTTTCCATCCAGCTACCATTAATTTTCATCATCTTCAGCATTCCATCATTATTCACCCACTGTCTGTAGCACTAGCATTTCAAAAACAATCTTCCAGACTTTTCTGATCCCTTACCTTCTGCAGCATAGGCATTATATAATATTCATTAGAAAGTGAAATATCAATACTATTTTAAACTGCACTGCTCTGTCACTATTACACATTGTACATTCATATAATCATATTTCCTCTGAGAATATTCCCTTCAAAACACACATTACCTGAAAGCTTTCTTGTTGTAACATGCCTGTAATGCTTCCATCTTTAAATAAAAGCTTCCTTCTCATACTAGTGACACTATTCATTCATCCCCATCATTAAACCTCTCCTCTGCATGCTCATGCTATTACAATCCCAGCAGTAGTGTGCTATCATCACATTTTCAGGCTTCATACTAACTCCGTCAACTTTCTTATGCATCCCCATGCAACAGCTCTGCGTGTGCTCTCCACAGTTACATATTGCTACATCAGCTGTCCCGCAGTTCTCTCATACATGCACTACCTGGCACCAAGTACACACATTTTAACCAGTATCAGCTCTACTGTCTCAGCACTACCTTTTATGTTATGCACATAAGCTCAAACATAGTCTACTGCTAATGTCCCTGCATTCAATGCATCATTACTACTTTCTGACTTCAGTCTAACCATTATTGCTTACTCACTGTCTTACCTACTATGTTCCTGCATGATATATAATCTCTTTCTCTCACTCTCTGTCTTTTTCTCTCTCCTTCCCCAGTGTGTCTAGCTCACGTCACCTCTTACCATTGCCTAGTATTCATGCACCCATCTTCCATTTCAAATCTATCCAGACATTTCATTCAACAGCCAATTTTATGCTACCTACAAATGGAGAGCACAGATCCTTCCCCATGATCCAATGGTAGCCAATGACTCATTTTTATTAATAGGATTTACAGCATATTTTGTATTCTCCAAATATTAACTTGCACGTTGTACTATTCCACTTTTTCTGCAACTGATTACACATTCAGTAGTATCACGGTAGTAAATACACAAACTGCTGTGTTTTGCCAAAAAGTCTAGCTGAAGTCAAGGGACGCCTGATTAAGCATAGAAGATTTCCAATGAATCGGGAATTTAAAATAATTTTATGTAAATTTGATTTTCATTGTACATGCAGCTGCAGTTGTTTCTTAAATCCTTACTGGGCAGGCCAAAAGAGTGCTTCATGCACTAGTAACAAAGATGTACATCTGATAATGAAACCCAGGAGAACCCAATGTACTCAGTGATTCAACGTGACAGTGACAGTTTCAATAACAGAAAAAAGTGAAGAAATACCAGGAATACTGTCAAAGTCAAAAATGAAAACAAAAAGGTGTTATTCTGTCTAAGGAAAGGAAATCCAACAGAGTAAAGGAACTTCCATAAACCACCACAGTTGCATGCCTGCTAATCAGTAGCATTAATAAGAGTGAAAACAAAACAGCTGTCTAATAAACAATTATGCATAAAACAGAATCATAATAAACATGGAATTCCTGTAGCTGTCGTCCAAAATAGTAAAATAATACAGCATGTAGCAATATACTCAAAATAAGGCATGTCAACAAAGATAATAGTGGTTAGGCAGCCAGATGTTGCCATTTCTCAAACATACATCCATAAATAGCTACATATACACAGAAAAGCACACAGACAAACTAACCAATCACATGTTCTTTGGCAATCCTAAACAAAGAGAGCAACTCCGTGAGATGGGCTGTACACCATCTAGGCAGCACAATTCTTGAAAGGTTGTTTATCTTCAAGTGCTTTCATATCCATTTATGTACTACAATTTCCTTCATATACCATATTTACTCTTGCTCAAAAGGTTGAATGGCATATCTGCCTCTGCTGGAAAATAGTGTTGCTCTTGTGCTCAACACCTTGATTAACCATAGCTAAGGGTATTATCCAGATATTGACTGATTACAACTGATGCTGTTTACGTGACTTCCAAAACTTCTTGTAACAGATAATAAAACATGTTTATTTTGTTTATTGATGTGTGTGTTTCCGTATTTATTTGTATCCATGTGTGAAGTGGAAAATCCAGCCTGGAGTTTCAATTTTCAGTGGAGTTCTAGGGAGGGAAATCTCCACAAAGTAAGAACAAGTAACACAACTATCGTCAATGAAAAAAGCACGCAGTTTACTCAACAATACATAAGACCAATAATTGTACAACAGTAAAAATATTAACAAGGAAGATAGGTAAGTTAGGGCAGTGACATTTCATGAATATGGTATAAATTTTCAGCATGAATAAACAGGTGTTGGAAAATATGGGATTTAATGGTGAACACTGTGTGATTGAATGTGGCTCTTGGATTTCAGGAAAAAAAGTTGCTGTAAAATAATCTAGGCTAATGAGGGCGATTTGCTGGAATATCATGTCTTATGAGCAAGGCACAGATGAATGAAGAAAAAGTGCAAATTGTGTAGAGATAAGCAGTAGTGCATTCTGTTATGGTATCCAAGAAAAAAAATAATAAATTATTTTATAGAGATGCTCTGGTTTATAAAATAGCAGAGACAAAATGGAACTAAAATGCTTTCAGGTGTGCATAGGTGAAGGAAGTAGATAGGTGGTTGCAGTGACTAACCTGGCACTCTCTCTATGTCTGTCTCTTTCTTAGGAAAGTTTTTACTTTGTAAAGTTTGCCTGCTTTTATATTAGTCTTAGTGACTGCGTTTTTATTTATTCATTTATTGCTTAGAGGTCAAATTTTAAATAATTTGCATATAATTTAAAGTAATTGATCAAATTAGTTTATAGCAGCTTTAGGTTTATGCAACTTGATCTCAAAATGGAGTAGCAGTACCAGTCAGGGCTCTGATTAGACCTCCAACAGTAAATGAACTTATTACCTTCTATGCATGCTGTTATTTGAACATTACTTCTTGTACTGCTGTTCCACTCCTAAATAAAAGCATAATTTTCAAAAATTACTATTACTAATAATTATCAATAATTACTTTGACTCCATTCTGTTGTCTGAGCACCATACTTGCTAAATGAGACTTGGCCTTCTTTGGTTTGATATTTAGGGTATGGACAACCTTGCCACTTGTAACAAACATTTCACCGACCATAGCCACTTCTGAGCTTTTCTCATCTGTCACCTCAATATAACAGCCCTGTATTAGTGCAGATATTATTTACCATGAGCCTGTAAGTGCTCTGACTCCAATATATACTGTCCGTATTCATTAAAGTCTACACTGTTTATTTCAGGCATCACCATTGTTTCCTTCCATCATCAGAAGACTTTGGAAGGTTTCAACACTTTATTATTTCACATTGTTTAATGTCATGCTGTTTTCTTCCTGTGGTGTGTCATTTTCTGCAGGTACTGCTCATTGGTGTTTATGTGAACAATTACTGCTTATTTCAAATGAGTTATATCTGGTTCATGTTGCAGTATGTTGTTAAGGTTTCCATGCAGGATCTCACTGATATGAAATGTCAAACCACAGAAGACAAATAGGAAATATATGTACCTTATCTCTTAGGCTGCACACATTCTGAAAAAAGTAAATATCCTTTTATCCACATCTGTGTGTAGTCTTGGAGGTAATATGAATACATTGTGGGGGTGTGAGGATGCAACCTCATCTACAAAAATGTATTTGCTTTGTTTCATTTACAGAGTTATTGACTTTATTCCAAATGCTGTGTTTTCCTTTCAGATATCAAAGGTTTGACATTTTTTTCCTTAGGATCTTGAATGATAATCTGTTTTAACACATTGGGTGTTTGAAATTGAGCTTTTATTTTATCTATATGCAGACTGCATTTATTAAATACCTTTTTCGGTCAATGGGTGATTTCTTTTCATGAGCATCTTTCTTGATGATCATCATATTGTTATTTGCTTTGGCACCCTGCATTCATATACTTCTGTTCTGATATACTCCCATGAACTGTTTAAAATGTCTGTTGGGGATCACTACACCTAGATGGTAACATGATAAAATAAATAAGTTGTTCTACATTGACAGTTTGACAGTTTGTGATCCAGTAGAAACCAAGCTGGTAAAGCAGTTACTACCAAACTATCACTAACAGCATATGAAAGACATGTTGGCATTTTTGTTTTGGTGGAAGTCATGTTAACTTACGTCTTTGGAAGTCATATTAACTTATGTCTTGACAATTGTAATAATTAATTTTGGTAATATCTGCATAAATTAATGCACAAAAATATTCTGGTGGTGTCCATGCAGTTTCGTAATGTCTTTTGTAGCAGTTCTGTGGATTGGAAAGACAGATTCACGTTCTGTATCTTACAGGCCCTTACATTCTCAAGCAGTTGACTACACAAACTTCAACAATAGAAGCATTATATTAACTATGAGTTGTGAAAGTTTGTAGATCATTTACTTAACTCAGCTTTCACAGCACATGTATCTGAAATGTTTTTAACAGAATTTGTAGAATTGTTTTCAAGTGCCAAATGTGGAAAAACATTGGGCATCAGTGAATACTTCAACAATATACAGCAGAAAGAAAATTGCAGTGGCTACTAATCTCAGATTTTTTATTATACTGATAATTATTATTTTTTTTTAAATTATGGAAATGGTAATGTCAAGTTATATGACTAGTTTAGCAAATGTTCTGCATAGGCTGAAAAACAAATGTTGGAGGGCTAAACTGATACAACTGATAGTAAGAGGATAACTTACTTTATAACTCATCTATATACAGCCCAGCTACAAAAGGAAGTAGCAAGCAATTTGAATTAACAGATTTCATTTCCAGAAATTCCCCAATCATAGTCCCATACTGGATTTTGTAACAGAAATGTCATGAATTATTGTTTTTTTTATAGTTTGTTCTAAACATCTCTGTGCAGGAGTAACTGGGAACACTTGGAAAAGTAGTGATGGAGATGCCAGAGGAGGGAGGAAGTCAGGAAACTGGAAGGCAAACAAATATACTGCAGTAAATAATTCTGAATAATGAAAACAAGTTGAAGGCATATGCCTGGTACAGAAGAGAATGTGACACAAAAAATAAAATGGTGTTTAAAATTATTTTAAAAAGCTGTAGATTCAACTTAGGAGAAAAAAAAAAGTATAAAGATAAAAAGTAATGCGAGACCGTAGTCTCACCCCCCAGATAATGTAAAGGTCTACACATTCACTTGTAAGGGAAATAATAATGATAAACATTTAGGTTCTGTACTGGCATCATATATTTACATTTGTATTATATTTATTTACTTTATAGCTGGCCACCATAGAAATCATTATTCCTACTTTCAATTACTATTAGTGTGGCTATATGACAAAATGAGAAAAGAGTAAAGCAATAATTTTGTAATGTCAAGGTAAATTATTCATTATTATAGAAATTGCAATACTATACACTACTCTTCAAAGAAATATGGGGTGGGTTTGGCATAATGGTTAAGGTCTGTACCTTGTAGCACAATGTACTTGGTTTGATTCTAATCTTGGATTATTGGCTAAGCTTAAAATTGGCCCTTCAGAGCAGTTAGCCTAGTATTTACCTGTGAAACAATAAAGACTATAATTAAAAATCTTTCCCCCTAAGAGTTGACGCAGTAGTCAGGGACTTGGGGACACACATAGACAGTAATCTAGCCTTTGACCATCATGTATCTACAGGGTTCCCATTCAGAAGCCTGAAACATCATAAGCCTGAAAATCAAAATCCTGAAACCAAAAGCCTGAAAATTCAGAATCCTGAAAACTCAAAATCCTGAAAGCCCAAAATCCTGAAAGACCAAAATCCTGAAACTCAAAATCCTGAAAACACAAAATAGACATACTGATGTCATTGTGGCTTTGCTATTGTTAGCCCTGTGGTGTTAGGTCATGCGTTGGGGTCAGGTAAGTGTGCGGTTGGTTTTATTTTAGGGTTATTAAGTGAGTTAGGGTTAGGGCAGGTTAGGCATGTATGCAATAGTGACAAATATTGGGGTTAGAGTTAGGGTTAGTCAGGTGAGAGTGTGATAGTGACGGACCTTAGGGTTAGGGTTAGGGTCAGGGTCAGTTGGTAGATATTAGTGTCTTTATAGTGACATATTAGCATTATTTGTGTTTTCAGGATTTTGAGTTTCAGGATTTTGGTCTTTCAGGATTTTGGGCTTTCAGGATTTTGAGTTTTCAGGATTCTGAATTTTCAGGCTTTTGGTTTCAGGATTTTGATTTTCAGGCTTATGATGTTTCAGGCTTCTGAATGGGAACCATCTACAGTAGTGAGGAAATCATTCTATGTTGGGCAACTTATAAACAAACATATAGAATCTAGCTCCAAAGAAGTCATTGTTCCACTGTATTCAGTATTTATCACACCTATCATTGAGTATAATGCCCCATTTGGTATGTACCTAACCAGGCATATCCAACAACTGGAATGTCTGCAGAGGCTCCTCTCTAAAATAATACTGGGCATAAGTAAAATTTCCTATGCTGATTGCCACAGGGCCCTATCCCTGTATTCTACCTCCTGCAGTCTGTTGACAAGAGATGTATGCATGACATAGAAGTCATTTTCAGACCCCACTCTGATGGACCTCCCGCATATCCATAAAATGAACAGCACCAGAGTTACCCATTCTAAAGACTTAAACCTTACCTGTGATATAAATAAGACCTGCTGGACAGACAAGTATGTATCCCAGAGACTAGCCCTTCTCTGGAACAGGCTCCCTATCCATGTGACAAAAGGTCCTCCCTAACCTAATTCAAGAGTAACTTGGACAACTGGATGGGGAACAGGAAATTATTCCCCTGGTTTGGCACCTATGTCTCTAATAGACACAGGCATCTTCCTACAAATGGTTATCTCCCAGCCCCCTGCTTATAAATGTTACACCTCCCAAGCCCCTTCTTATACTCATCAATGGTACCAGAGCTTGTCAGAGATTTGGGATGCATGGTTATGCTTAAAAAGGCCCTTGTGGTTGTTAGCCAAGTACACAACTATGAACTTATATGTACAGCAAACCTCTATTGTATAATATTTCAGAAAATGCTTTCAAAACACATTATTAAAAAACATCACAGAGGTTTGGTATTCTGTGACAAACCTAGGACTTAGTTTCATGAAAATGGTTTGGCATTCTGCTACAAACCCAGAACTTTGTTTCATGCAAAACTGCAAATTGAATGTATGACTTACATTGATTGAAACAACCCCTGCCTCCAAACAGTAAATCAGTCCCATGACTGTGCCTCCATCATGCAGCCAATCAAATTACTACTCATTTAAGCTATAACTGTGTATATTGCCATCTTATTACAGTAGTTCTCCCTGTATTGTCTGCATTGTGCTCCGTAAATTGCAGTTCCACAGACCATCTCCACTGGAGATTTTGCTGATGCTGGTGTCATAAAAAAGAAATAGGAAGTAAATAGATAAGATAATTAATTTATATATACTGGTATGTAGAACAATAACCATAGGCTTTTATGAAAAACATCAATTTAGTAAATAGATCACATTCCTTTTCTTATCTAAGTCATGTAAAGTTTTACATGGCCATTTAGATATACAGTGCAATAAGGTAGGTTTGTTACTTTGAAATGAATGTGAAAATCTTGAAACCAATTTCATTTAATGATATGAATGTTAAGTAGACATTCCTAAGGGGCATGGGGTTTAAATTACAAGACGGACTTAAAATTTAATTTCAGTTCAGCATCAATGGCGTAAGAGTCTTGCTGCTTTATGGATTCACATCTAACAGTTTAAGTAATTTGTGAAAGTCATTTCATTCACTTTCTTGGACAGGCTGCATTCTTTTGAGTAAGTAACAAATAATTCTTTAATTTTGTGCTTGAGTAGTTTTAAGCCAAATGGTTACGTTGGTCTATTTATATTGGAACATGGTATTTTCTGACACTAAAGTTCAAAGTTTATCAAGAAAAGTGATTAAATGAATAAGCCATTCTTACCAATCTATACATTCATTCAGAGTAACTACATCTCACCTTCCTTTATACAGACGGAGAAGTGAATTTAATTAACTTAATTCAAAGTATTAGTATAATTAAATATCATTTTTGGAAGATGTGGAAAATGTGAGTCATGTACTTTTTCAGAAAGCTAAAAAAAAATCATGTCTTCCCTTCTGCATGACCAGCGCCTATAAATGGAAATCTATGACTGCTGTGGCAGCTTTGTCTTCAGCTAAAGAAACTCTGGCTTGCTGTAAAGAAGCATTTCAAAAGATCCCAAGTTCTGATAGCTGGACAACAATGCAGAACTGCTCATAAGATTCTGTTTAGCCCAGACACATAACAGAAAGATTAAAAATAATTCTTTAATTGCCAGAAGCTTTACCATTTACCCTTCTCAAAACAAGTATCACCACTGGGCATGATGTCAAAAAACATTGTTTAAAAAATTTTTTTTTCCTAAAGGCTAACCTCTGATGTAGAAGAATAAAAACATACTTTCCTATATCCTATTTTCTAATAAAAGGGTATTTTTGAGAAGTCAAAAAGCAGAATATTTCACTGTAATGCTTCTACTATGCTGGAGTCAGCTTACAGTGACTGCTGCAAGATTCTAATAAATGATTAGTGGCAGGTCTGAATGGACATTAATCTGCTGACTGCATAACAGAAATGAAGGTGAAATGTTCAAGTCTATATGATTGTAATTAACAACATATCCCCTCAGTAGGGGTGTTCCAGCATCAGATTAAAATGTTGGTCCATGGTGCATGTGGTTTCCTGCTGACCCAGTCACAAAAAGCAAATATAACTTTTTGATTAAAAGAAGAAAACATTCTTCTATGCCTCATCTGGGGATTTCCAGTAAAGACTAACAGAAAAAAATGTGATATAGAACTGACTACCATCCTGTCAAATATAACACATGGTATCACTGAAACTTTTATGTCGATAACAGAACGCTGTTTATCTGAAAGAAAATATTGAAAGACACTTTTGGTTGTTCACCAAAGAAATACTTTATTACAAGGGGGGGGGGGCAAGCCTCCTTGTACCCCCATGTGGGGGAACATCCTCACACAATCCCCCATATTATATATGCCAACTCTGAGATTACACAACAGTGGGGAAAATGCAGCCTCTTTTCTGCCATAATTCAGTTTGAAGCCATTCAATAACCTGACAAGAACCTCACCAATGCACACACAGTGACTTCAGCAGGATTACAACAAAAAACAACTTTGGCACCTCCCATGCTATCCGATATTTTTGCATTTTTAAATCTGCCATTGTTGGAGAAAGAAGAAACTTTCTTACCTCCACAGTTTCACATTCTTCTTAATGTCAGTGTATGTACTTTGACTAAACATGGGAGTCAAACAAAAACAGGTAAAGCTGCCTCAGTAGCAGTTAGTGCAGTCATACTCAGGACACCCTAGGCAATAAGCAACAACTTTATTTATTTTTATTTTATTTATTTAACATTTGTTGACCGGGAATGTCTGACTAGGTTCCACAGAGCCTGTTTTCAGCGGAGGCCCGGGGAGAAACGCTCCAGATGCATGTCTTTGGAATGTGGGAGGAAACTGGAGTACCCGGAGGAAACCCACGTGAACACAGGGAGAACATACAAACTCCACACAGAAGGCACCCCAGCCGAGAATCGAACCGGAGAACCTCTTGCTGTGAGGCGACAATGTTAACTGCTGCACCACTGTGCCGTCCATTTATTGTTGAACATGTGTTGTTATGTTATATTTATGTTCTTAATTTTTATTAATGTTTGTATATGCCTATACCTAAGCATAAAATAAAGTCAGGCAAGATTAAAATATTTAACAGTTAAAATAGACCATGATCATTAAAATCAGAGTCCCTGAGAAGATATAAATATGACTATCTGAGAAGATAATACTTAAGGGCCTCCTGAAGGTGCTCTTTAATGATTTTGAGGGTCTTGTCAGGGCATAGAGCAACAAGTTATATTGAACAACTGGATCTTAGGATGTGTCGGACATAGAAGTTAAGTGCAAGTATCTGAAGTACTGATCTTACCTGAATGTATTTTTGCTGAATAGGACACCTGCCATGGTCTAGCCATGTCAACATCCATTAATTTGACATATGGAGCATTGCAGCGCTCAAATAAGAGAGATGCAGGTACATGTCATAATTGTCTGGTCTGAGGGCAGAATACATTTTCTGACCTGGTCAATATTCCAGAAAAAACAAATAGAATGATCTGATATTTAAGCTATTAGTCTAGTTTTTTTATAATTTTATATTTACAGGAACTCTAAAATAAGTAGCTGCATTTGAATCAAGTGTATGTTAGATACATTTAACTCATTAACGCATATGTGGTGTAGAGTATCACACCTTTAACAGCCTACAGAAACTTGAATTTCTGAGCATTTTCTTAAAAATAAACTTTAAAAGCATAAGATAGATAAAAGTAAATATTTTGTGAATAACAAAAGCTATTAAAACTGCACAAACAGCAATGTTATCACTAAATATTATTATTTGCAGTGGTAATAGACAATGCACACATAGCCTATCTATAAATACTATAATGCACATGAACCCCAAATAAGGATGTTTGCTAAACTTTCACAAGCAAATTCTTATAGCTTGGAAACATATGCTTAATTGTATAATTAGCAATACAAATAACACAAAATATCTCTCAGTATGTGCAACTTACAGTGTAAATATCAAAGATAGTTTTGTTTGGCAATACCTAAGGTTTACCTGATGTCATGTAACAGTTTCTAATTCACTTGTTTGTTGAAGTATTAAGTACATATGGAAATATTGCTTATTTGTATAATTACTAACAAGCAACTTTCAGTATTTCAGATCTAGTGTGATATAAATGGTCATAGACAATGGATTTTCCTGCCTTCTACCATGGCATGTAAAATAATGCCCCTAAATAACAGGTAGGGCTGCCAGTTGTGAAATTATGAACACAATATTAAAATATTTATAATACGTGACATATAGTGACTAATTTCTCTACTGTAGCACATCCTAGATTAACAATCTTAGTCTCCTTTTGTTAACTCCTTGCACTTTGTAATACTGCCTATGATTAGCTGGTGAATTGCTCAGTTAAAGAAGCCAGATATCAAAAAGGTCTGGATTCCATAAGGAGCTATGGGTATGAATTGGAAATGTAAGTTAAGATCTCCACCGTGTACTGAATGGCCCTTCATATTACCTAATACATGGACTGTCCTCATTTTACTTTTTTGGTTATCTAATAAAATGTTTAAAATTATTATAGCTGTTTTTCCACTAAGACTATGACCCCCTCCCCCCAGAGCATTTGCTAATGGGCATATGTTGCTTTTCTTTTCAGTAATAATCACTTGCACATCCCTGTGGGTCTATATCAGAATCGCGAGCATTCACAATGTCGAATCTGACATTGTTGACATGTAAACAGCAAAACCGCAGAACATCGAAGAGGTAAAAGGAAATCTCTGTAAAGGGAGATTTCCGTTTACTTCAATGTAGTGTGGTCTCGGAGTTGGAATATTTAAGTAGCATGGGGTGTGGGAGGTGCAGCCCCCCCCATGTGAGGGGTGCAGGGGGGCTTGTCCCCCTGCTTAAAGCAAGTAGGTCTATTTTTTTGACTTTTTGTGATGTTTTTATTAGGTGTTCGATGTTACTGGACTTGGACGATATAGTATCAATCATATCGTATTCGAAGTTCAGTAACTTCGAGCAACTAATATAAATCCCATCCCTGCTAGTGCAAGGTAACCTACAACACTGACACATGCATGATTTCATATGCAGTAAGCAGTGATACAATATTCATTCAGCAGAGAATTTGCTGAATAAAGTAGTTTCAACAACTTAATTATGAATGTGTGACAATGTCCTTAATTGTAGATTCAACAACTTAAATAAGAATGTATGATAATGTTCTTAATTGTAGTTCATTACTGTATTAACTTTTTTTTTCTGGGCATGTATTACATGTCTTAGTAATATACAAGTTACAAAACACCTATGTAATGTAGGAATGTGATATGCCAGTAAGGACAGTGATGCTACAATTCTCCTACATTCTTTGGGGTCAGCTAACTGAAGTTTCTATCAGAGAAAACAAGCTAGATCAACACAATGAAAACAATTAAAAAACAAAAAAGCCTGTGTTGGGGAACTTCAGTCTCTGTTCCACATTGCTTACCTACCAACTTTATTGACCTCAGAGGTTCCTTACTAAAAATAGAGTGCATAACAAACCAGCCTTGTGCAGGGCACCCTAAAGCTGTTTCCGTCTACTCTTTCACCTGTAGATTACTGTGGGATGATCTATGCCTGGCATCTGCAAACCCCACACCTATGAATCTCCTACATATTCGTAAGTCAAAAAGAACCAGAAATGCAAGGTCTAGGGAACTGAATTTTGTCTGTGATTTAAACAAAACATGCTGGAGAGACAGATAGGTGTCCAGGAGGCTACCCCTACTATGGAACATCCATGTGAAGCTGAGTTTGTCTATTACCCATTTTAAGCACAACTAGGCCAGTAGATGGGGACTAGGAAATTTTACACCAGGCCTAACTTGAGATGAAACTGATCAAATTTAAATTTGACCAATTGTAATGAAACATTTTACAAATCTTGGTACCTAACAAAGGTAATAAGGTAATGCTTTGGGGGCATAATATTTACACAAAAATATGTTTAGTGCACCAAATGCAAAACATAAACTACAGCTATCATAACTAAAGATCTGTAAAGTTGTGAGAATGCAGCCTTGCAAACTTCCTCAAAATGGCACCAATGGTTATAGCCCTGAAAGAAGTATCAACAGATTCATACACACTGCAAACAATGAGTAGTGACTGGTGAACAGATGAAACTAGGTTACTTAAAGCAGATTTATTTCTCACAAGAGAAAAAAATGTAGATAAAACAGTCCTCATACGTTCACAATTTCTTAGAACAAACTTTAACATATCAATCTGACAATTCAAAATTCTGAAAATCAAACTTGCAGAATTATATACTTTTTTCCCATGTCTGTCAACAATTTTCCCGTCCTTATCAGAAAACAACATCAGAAAGAGTAGGATTGGAATTAAATAAGTGCTTAGCAGCAGTTGATCAAACACTAGAGCTGCTGCGTCAGCTATGGGAATAGTGTATAAAAATTTAAAAGACTGAGGAATTTTATATAACATATTTGCTTTTAGGTGTAGCTGGCTGACTCTCAGGTAAAATGCAGGCAGCAACTCACACATCCTCTAAAACAGGCAGAAAAAGATGAATGGGTATAAGTTTTGGAAATTCCTTCTGTAACAACTCCAAGAGACAGATAAACCTCAGTGTTCTCCCACAGAAAACACTAGCACATTATAGCAGTAGACAAAACACTGCAAAGAGAATGGGAAACTGAGCTGTCTTCTGAGTCTGAATCAGAAGTCAGAGGAAAAAGCCTGTATCTGTCCTTGTATCTTCCTTTGAGATTCAGAATGTTGAATTCCTTCAGAAAAAGAGGAACTCCTCTTTTACCAGAAACTATAATAAGGATCCAGTAAACTACTCCTATTCAAAGAAATTTGATGAGGAATAAATGGGTCTATATTACGATGTCAATCGAAAAAAAGAGTGAATGCTCTTTTATCAACACTAAAAGTTGAAAGCATTGAATGCCAAACACATGGAACAGTGATTTTTTTCCCAGGGAAAACAATCGCTGGTCGGTTTTTGGGATTTTGTCATTTCCTCCACTGTGGTGCGATCTCGGAGTTGGTATATTTAAGTGAAGGGGGTGGTGTGGGGTGCGAAGCCCCTCACTTTATTTTGTGTTTGGATTTTTTTTTTCAGAGCAGTGATTTTATTTCCCTGGGGGAAAAAAATCACTGTTCCCTGTGTTCAACATTTATTGCTTTCGGTTTTTAGTGTTCGATAAAAGAGCGTTCACTCTTTTTATTGTTCAACATTGTGAAATAGACCCGGAATAAATACATGTTTGGTTTCCTGTTTCTTTCTGAAAGGATAAAATGGGGCTAACCATGTTATTAATGGTAGCAGCAGCTTCCCTAGAGATGAGCAAAGCATTCTGACACAACAAAGAAACCTTTCCCCTTCCCTTTCCCAGGATCGACAAGAGTGGCTTTTCCTTGTCCACTGAGAGGATGTCAGTAGTTGCAGAATATATGGATAACCCCTGGCCCATAGTGGCTGAGGTACAACAAATGGCCACAGCAGAGTCATCCACCTGTGGCTGAATAAAATTGCTAGCCTGGCCTGCTGTGGTAGAGGCCATTTGCTTATTTTTTTTCTTTTTTTTGGCTAGAAGACCGACCATAGAAACAGTAGTCTGTTCCATGACCAAGCTCAAAATGTTTTCTCTTTTCCAGGGAAAACAAAAACTGCCAGTCCATAAAAGTTATTTTTTTGACTGAAAATACAGCAAAAGACACTTTAAAATACTATGTCATCTCCAAAAAGGTAAAATAAACACAAGTTCTGCACAGAAAAATGTTTTCAGTTACTTTACACCACTTTTAAATTGATAGAAAAAAAATGAGTGCTCCATTTAAAAGTACATTAGTCTTGAGACAGTCTGTTGACAGACAACACTCCTAGCTTTAAAATAACTTTCTTGAAAAGTAGTAAAACATCAACAAAATTAAGAAAATGGAAGATATTTTTTCCCAAAAGCAAACATATCTACCCGGCAAAGGAGAGCACAAGCTGATCACCTATCATCAAAAAGCATCAAAGGAGCATTCTCTTTGGAGGCAGTAAACCTCTGAAGATTTTCATGCCCAAACATATCCTTTAGTCAGCTCAGCTCAGGTTGCCTGACAGTTTGGCCATGTGGAACATGCCCTGAACCTCTGGAAGCTGTCTGACTGTTTTATCCTTGGCAGGATTTAACCTTTATAGATAAGACTACTGCAGCAGTGATCAGTATGATGACTATGTACAGATTATTTTTCCTGTAAAATGCTTATTTCAAATGTTTCACTTCTTGGGCCTCCACAATTCTTAAAAAAGTATGCTTTTTATTCTTAGTTTCAAAAATCATAAAAACTGCATATGTTTAACCTTGTTTAAAAGAAATACCTCATATATGAAATAATGATCATTTTCAGATAAGTTTAGACTCCCTTGGTCTTTCTAATACACCCATTCAAATTATTTGTCACTAACCATGACACTCAAGGCCAAGTAAGTCAAACATCTAAACCAAATAGTTACCATAATCCCTGTTTATCATGTGTTACTGCTGAATGGACAGCTGCTGTATAGCAGCATTTTCTTAAAATGCTGCTGTTACCATTCCTGTGTTCTTGATCCTTAATAACCTTTTTTTATTTAAAAATGAATTTTGTTCTTCAATACAGTTTTTTTTTCATTTTGCTTTGAACCCTTAGAGCTAAAAGCATCATTTCAAAGTTTTAACTTAATTTGTATAGTTGTGAGATATGACAGCACCAGAATTACCCTTTCTAAAGACTTAAACCTTACCTGTGATATAAACAGGACCTGCTGGAGAGGCAGGTATGTATCCCAGAAACTACCCCTTCTCTCAAACAGGCTCACCATCCATGTGAAACAGAATTCCTCCCTATCCCAATTCAAGTGTAACTTGGATGATTGGATGGGGGACATGAAAGTCATCCCTGGTTTGGCACCTATTTCTCTAATGGACACTAGCAGCCTGTAAATGGTTGATCTCCCAGGTCCCTGCTTATAAATGTTTAATCTCCCAACTCCATGCTTACACTTATCAAGGATTCCAGAACATGTCAAATATTTTGGATGCACTGCTAGGCCTTAAAAATGTCCTAGTGGTCATTAGCCTAGTACACACCAATTAACATTTGACTTAAAAATGTTTGCTCTTTGAACATAAGCAAGGAAAAGTTTGATGAAAGCATTCTCTTTCTGCCACAGCACAGCAATGTTTGTTACCAGACTTTTTTTGATCAGCAACACTTTCTTTTGGATACCCATATTACACTGCAATATTTAATGATGATTTATACACATTTGGGTTACATGCATTCTTCCATTTGGTCGAATCACCATTTTCATGCCTGTGTGGCCATTACTACATGTCTTCCATTTTGTTAGGCCAAACCTGGTCTGTGTTTGACTTTGAAATTAAATGGCTAAAGAGATGAGGCCTAATACCCAAGAAATCAGAGTGCTCATTTGATGGGCGTGTATTCTGTTTTGTCAGAAAACACCCAACCATGGCTCTCCTGGATTTCAGCTGATGAAACAGAGATGCTCCTTTGTAATAACAGTATGTGAGACCACTATGTCTAGTCCCACCTCAGATGTATCAGTATTGACTATTAATATTAAGAGATGTCAACACAGACCCTGAGTATTATACTTCCTTGAGCTTCTTAACTGGAGTGGCTGCAGTTCTATATACTTTATTTTGTCAGACATCATCCTCTTGTTAAGGTCTATGAAATGATATGCTATCACTGCAAAATCAGGCATGAACTTCCAGTATACCACATTAGCCCCAGAAATGCAGTCTATTACTAACCCCATAGCTAAGTTCTTGGATGGAAAATTAAAAGTACATGTGTTGGCAGACGCCCACCTGTGTAAAGATTCATGGGATTTCCTTACTAGGATGAATGAAGTAATATTTGAGACACACGATATGTTTATAACTATAGACGTTAAAGATTTATATTCAGTTATACCCCATGAAGTGGGCAGTGAATGGGTTAGCGACTATTTGTATAGCAAAGGATTATCTCAGGACAATATCAATGTATATGATCAATTATTTGAGATTGTCCTTAGAAATAATTTTATTATGTTTAATGACAAATTGTATTTGCAAAAGGAAGGTGTCGCTATGGGGTCCCCCTGTGGTAGGCTCTACGCCAATATTATCATGTGTATGTGGGAAGAATGATTTAATTTCAATTCTCCATTTTTTTCAGTATTGTGTAATTTATTTGTGTTTTTTAGATGATATTTTTATTTTATGGCATGGAGATAAAGAGAAAATTAATGAATTTCTGGATTATATAAATCAAACAACTAATTTTTTAAGGTTCTTTGCTGAAAAGAACATTGACCAAATCTCGTATCTAGATGTACTTATAAAAAAAGACCTTGAGACTAAAGCCTTTATTTCAGAAATTTTTCGTAAAAAAACTTATAGTAACAGCTTGCTACATTATGATAGCAGCCATCCATATACTCAATAGAGGGCTGTTTTAAAGGGGCAGTTCGTGAGAGCTGCCCAGATGGTTAGTAGATGGGACAGTTTTCTAAAAGAATGTGAGTTATTGAAAACCATGATTTTGCATAGGGGATATCCATTGGCCTTTATAAATGATATTATGGAAGAAGTAATTAACAAAACAGAGAATGGACACTTTTGACCTTTGTTGACAGGCACTACTGTTGTATCATCTATCGATGGTACAACAATAACAGGAGTGAATAACACATTAATATTAAATACAGGTACAGCTAATCAAGCTATGAGTAATGTTAATAACTTAAATGAATATAGGGGTAATTGTTATAATAATAAAAACAAGTTTGCATGTAGTTTTATTACTACCTTAAACTCTGATAGCCATATTATTAGAAACATTTTGTTTAAAAATTGCCCTTTGTTATTGAATGACCCCCTAGTGAGGAATAAAATTAGTGATTTTCCATCAATTGTTTATAAGAAGGGCCATAATTTTAAAAAATGTTTTGAAACCATCTCTGCTATTAATACTTAGGGCTATATGTATAAATGTGGTAGATGTAAGTTCTGTAAATTCAGCCTAGAAACAAATTCTATTTCTATTAATAAGTACAATATTAATATATTGGGTAAATTTAACTGTGATACTACAAAAGTTGTGTATTGTGCTTTATGCACCCATTGTACCTGTTTTTATGTAGGGAAAATGAAGCGCAAACTAAAAGAACAAATAGGTGAGCATATTAGAGCCATTAGAGACAGCGTCGACACCAATGCACTTGCCAAACATATTTCCCAAAACTGTACACATTCATTTAGATTCTTGGTTTTAGATATTTTAAAAAGTAGTAGTAGGGGAGGTGCATGGCAATTGATTCTTGAAAAAATGGAAGTAAAATGGCAAATTCGCCTGGGTGCACATTCTTGGCCAGGCTTAAATGGTATGCTATCTACAGGTAGTGTCCTGAAATTAAAGGCTGTGGAACGTTAATGCTTAAGGTTCTCTATTAGGTTTACATGCATTTTTAAATATGTATTCTATAAAATGTATTCTTAAATGTATTCAGCATGATTTTGGATGTTTACGATATGTATATATATATATATATATATATATATGTATATATATATATATATATATATATATATATAAATATATATATATATATATATATATATATATATATATATACACACATATATATATATATATATATATATATATATGTATGCATATACATATATATATATATATATATATATATATATATATATATATATAGAGAGAGAGAGAGAAAGAGAGATGTATAGGTTTATATAGCATTATGGTATAATCAAGTATGTATTTTTTAGGTTATAGTACATGTATATATTTAAATACTTAGTGAACAAAGCAATGTAGAACACCACAATCCTTCGATAAAACACTAATTTAATATGACAAGGCAAAATTAGACAAGCAGTTTTTAACACAGATAAGCGCTTTCGGGCTCTGCCCTTCTTCAGATGAAATAAAAACAATCTTAGTCACATTTAAATACCTAATTCAAAATAGTTTCCAACCAATCAAAATTTATACTGCACCCTCCTATCTTTGAGGGCCGGTTTCAAAAGAACAAATTCATTTAGTCTTGGTGTCCTATGGGCTAAAAGCTCAATTATCCACATTGCTTCTTCTCTCTCAGTGGCATCTACTAAGCTACCCTTTCTTATGCTAGGAAATACATTTGCAATAGCTCTAAATCTAAACTGATGGCCAGTATTTACTTCTATATGTTTATAAAGTGCATTGTGCATATTTCTGGTTCTTATGCATGAAAGATGTTCCAAAATTCTAACTTTAAACATATTATTTGTTTTTCCCACGTAAAATGCTTTGCATTGCTGACACTCAGCTAAATAAATTATATTCTTTGTTCTACAGTTGGCTTTTGCTTTAAAATAAAATAATTTCCCTGTTACTGGATGCTTAAAAACAATCTCTTTATTAATACAGTGACATGCCTTGCATAGCCCACATGGTTTTGTACCTACTTGACAAATGGAACTTTTCTTATGGTTACTCTTTTCTTGTGTTAAAATGCCTTTCAGATTTTTATTTCTTCTAAATCCAAATTTGGGTTCTATCCCTACTATTTCTTTTATTTTATCATCAGATAAAAGTATATGCCAATTTTTCTTAATAATGTCACATACACCATGTGTATTACTACTATACATGAATGTCATTCTATTAAATGCAAACTTATGGCCATATTGCTCTTCTGATGAAATTGTCTTAAATGAAGATACAGATTTTCTATGTATATTACCCTGACTTAATTCACTTACTATTAACCTCTCATTGTAACCTCTATTTTTAAAAATATGTTCCATATTCATCAATTCTTCCTCAAAATCACTATCTTTAGTACAAAGCCTTGAGGCTCTACTTACCTGACCCCTTATTATATTCTTATATGTATGTCTGGGGTGCATACTATCATAAGTAAGTAAATTATTTTTCCAGCATTCTTTTCGAAACAAGGAAGTAACAAAGCCAGATCATTCTTTTTTAATTCTGACATCCAAAAAATCTACAGCTTCATCTGAGCATGTGAGAGAAAATTTGAAAAAAGTGGTGGTATGTTCCAAATATTCTATGAAAAGTACTAGTTCTCTATTTTCCCTTTCCCATAAAATAAAAACATTGTCCACAAAACGTCTATAAATAAATAGATGCTTTTTCCATCTGTTTTGGCCCCCTAGCACAAAACATCTCTCCCAAAATGACAAAAACAAATGTGCATATGTATTAGCACAGGGGGTATCCATGGCTACCCCCTGTGTTTGTCTATATACATTGTCATTGCATATGAATACATTGTTAGATAAAACCAAATTCAAGCATTTTCTTATTGCAAATAATTTCCTATCATCTAATTCACCCATTTCTTTGCATAGTTCACAAACAGCATTCATGCCATATTCATTTTCTATCACTGTAAACAGATTTACAACGTCTAAAGTGACCATTAATACTTCTTTTCCACAAATATCAACATTTTTTATGGCTTCCAAAAATTGTTGTGTATCTTTCAAAATTTATATTATTCTTGTTGTATATGGTTTTAAAGTATATTCTAACCAAATAGATAAATTTTCAGTTACCCATTTTCTTCCTGAGACTATCGGTCTCAGTGGGGGATCTTTATAATTTTTATGTAACTTGGGTAGTGCTTTAAATAGGTGTTACCGGATATTCTATTAATAGAAATTCACTAAGATCTTGGTCTATAGTATTGTTATCCAACATACATTTAATACTGTTATGAACTCCTATTATTATGTTGTTGAGTTCTAATTGACTAATTTTCAAGTAGGTATTGCCTTCTATTAATAAATTATTTAATTTAAAATAATAATCATCCTTATTTAATATAACAACCGCTCCACCTTTATCTGCCTGTTTTATTATGATATTGTCATTATTCTGTAAATTTATTAATGCTTGTGTTTGTGTATTTGTTAAATTAAAATATTTCTGATTTTTACCTTCTTCCAAATATTTATATAAATCACCTTCACACACTTTAAGAAACATTTGCATGGTAGAATTGAGTGGTGGCATGAATGTACTAGGTTGTCTCAACATATGCTGTCTATTTTGTTGGTTAAATAAACTTTGCAACATTACTTTTCTACCTTAAAACATCATATCCATGACTATTTCATTAAAACAGCCTTCTCTACTTGGTACGAAGGACATACCTTTGTTTAAAACAAATAGTTCATCATCATTAAGAACATAGTTAGATAAATTATAAACAATATTGTCACCAGTCAATTTGATGTCCTTCTCTTTTTTGCCCCTCTGCCTTCGCTGCTGGCTCTCTTCCATTCTCCTTTTTTCTTCATTGGAACTGGCAGTTGGGCTAAAAAACACTCACCCTGCTGCACTGCTTCATTTGTCTTGGGCCTTGCACCCAAGTCCTTAGATTGAGTAACTACTGCATTTGGAGCAGCAGTTACTAAAGAAACGTTTGTTGTTTCTTCTGATTCAGAACGTTGTATATTCCTCTCTCCCAGAGGTTCCGTAGTTAAATTTGAACCCACTATTTCCACCGAGTTACTTTGTTTAGACCTAACTAATTGTTCATTACTGTTGTTCAAACGAAAAGTCTCTTGCGCTCTTCGAGCGCTGTTCAGCATGGTTCTACCTCGCATCACTTCTGCATATGATGTGTTAGTCTCAGTTAAAGAGACATTGGAACGGATTTCTCCTCTTTCCTCTCTCGGCCATATGAAGATGTTACCGGTCGTGAAATCTTTATAGTAGCACTGTAGCTTTTTTACTTTTGTTTGTTGTAACCTCTGGTCAGTCATTGAAAAAGCACAATATAGCTCATCTACTTTTTTAGTGAATCTTTCTCCTTTAAATTCAGTCTCTAATTGCATTTGTAAAACACCCACTTCTGCTGTGAGTTTCTCTTCCTCTGGTGCAAAAAATTCCAGGAGTAATTTCATATATGAAATGCCTGTATTTATGTTGATACACTGCCATTTGGCTAGTAACTCTGGATAGTGTTCACATTGTGAGGGCATACAAAACACCCTCATTCCTCTTGGTCCTATGCCAGATTTTAAACAGGCTTCAAAATGATTTCTCTGCCATTGTAACTTTTTTAACTTATTGACTTTAAATGTAAAGTCTCTTATGATTTCTTCAAATTTTAAATCATTACTTGTACTCACTTGATGAAATGTACATCTCTCAGGTGCTACATGTAGTTCTAAATTCAGCAACAGATTTCCTTGATTAGTTATGTCTCTCTTTATATAAAAGGTTCTCATTCCCATGGAAATAGCAGGTGAAGCACCAGGATCTTCCCTTATAACAGTTTCTGAGTGTTCCATTGTGTGTCAGTTCCCCAAATACAAAAGCAGCAGCAAAGAAAACAAATTGAGAAAACTGACTGAAGGTCCACAGAGTACAAAAAAATCTTTAGCGAACAAACCAATGTAGACCACCACAATCCTTCGATAAAACACTAATTTAACATGACAAGGCAAAACTCAACAAGCAGTTTGTAACACAGATAAGCGCTTTCAGGCTCTGCCCTTCTTCAGATGAAATGAAAACAATCTTAGTCACATTTAAATACCTAACTCAAAACAGTTTCCAGCCAATCAAAATTTATACTGCACCCTCCTATCTTTGAGGGCAGGTTTCATAGGAACAAATTCATTTAGTCCTGGTGTCCTATGGGCTAAAAGCTCAATTATCCACTTTGCTTCTTCTCTCTCAGTGGCATCTACTAAGCTACTCTTTCTTATACTCGGAAATACATTTGCAATAGCTCTAAATCTAAACTGATGGTCATTATTTGCTCCTATATGTTTATAAAGTGCATTGTGCATATTTCTGGTTCTTATGCATGAAAGATGTTGCAAAATTCTAACTTTAAACGTATAGTTTACGTTGTAAATCTGTTTACAGTGATAGAAAATGAATATGGCATGAATGCTGTTTGTGAACTATGCAAAGAAATGGGTGAATTAGATGACAGGAAATTATTTACAATAAGAAAATGCTTGAATTTGGTTTTATCTAACAATGTATTCATATGCAATGACAATGTATATAGACAAACACAGGGGGTAGCCATGGATACCCCCTGTGCTAATACATATGCAAATTTGGTTTTATCATTTTGGGAAAGATGTTTTGTGCTAGGGGGCCAAAACAGATGGAAAAAGCATCTATTTCTTTATAGACGTTTTGTGGACGATGTTTTTATTTTATGGGAAGGGGAAAAGAGAGAACTTGTACTTTTCATAGAATACTTGGAACATACCACCACTTTTTTCAAATTTTCTCTCACATGCTCAAATGAAGCTATAGATTTTTTGGATGTCAGAATTAAAAAAGAAAGATCTGGCTTTGTTACTTCCTTGTTTTGAAAAGAATGCTGGAAAAATAATTTACTTACTTATGATAGTATGCACCCCAGACATACATATAAGAATATAATAAGGGGTCAGGTAAGTAGAGCCTCAAGGCTTTGTAGTAAAGATAGTGATTTTGAGGAAGAATTGATGAATATGGAACATATTTTTAAAAATAGAGGTTACAATGAGAGGTTAATAGTAAGTGAATTAAGTCAGGGTAATATACATAGAAAATCTGTATCTTCATTTACGACAATTTCATCAGAAGAGCAACATGGCCATAAGTTTGCATTTAATAGAATGACATTCACGTATAGTAGTAATACACATAGTGTATGTGACATTATTAAGAAAAATTGGCATATACTTTTATCTGATGATAAAATAAAAGAAATAGTAGGGATAGAACCCAAATTTGGATTTAGAAGAAATAAAAATTTGAAAGACATTTTAACACAAGAAAAGAGTAACCATAAGAAAAGTTCCATTTGTCAAGTAGGTACAAAACCATGTGGGCTATGCAAGGCATGTCACTGTATTAATAAAGAGATTGTTTTTAAGCATGCAGTAACAGGGAAATTATTTTATTTTAAAGCAAAAGCCAACTGTAGAACAAAGAATATAATTTATTTAGCTGAGTGTCAGCAATGCAAAGCATTTTACATGGGAAAAACAAATAATATGTTTAAAGTTAGAATTTTGCAACATCTTTCATGCATAAGAACCAGAAATATGCACAATGCACTTTAAAAACATATAGAAGTAAATACTGGCCATCAGTTTAGATTTAGAGCTATTGCAAATGTATTTCCTAGCATAAGAAAGCGTAGCTTAGTAGATGCCACTGAGAGAGAAGAAACAAAGTGGATAACTGAGCTTTTAGCCCATAGGACACCAGGACTAAATGAATGTGTTCCTATGAAACCCGCCCTCAAAGATAGGACGGTGCATTATAAATTTTGATTGGTTGGAAACTGTTTTGAATTAGGTATTTAAATGTGACTAAGATTGTTTTTATTTCATCTGAAGAAGGTCAGAGCCCGAAAGCGCTTATCTGTGTTAAAAACTGCTTGTTGAATTTTGTCTTGTCATATTAAATTAGTCTTTTATCGAAGGATTGTGGTGGTCTATGTTGGCTTGTTCTCTAAAGATTTTTTTGTACTCTGTGGACCTTCAGTCAGTTTTCTCACCTTGTTTTCTATTCTGCTGCTTTTGTATTTGGGGAACTGACACACAATGGAACACTCAGAAACTGTTATAAGGGAAGATCCTGGTACTTCACCTGCTATTTCCCTGGGAATGAGAACCTTTTCTATAAAGAGAAACCTAACTAATCAAGGAAATCCGTTGCTGAATTTAGAACTACATGTAGCACCTGAGAGATGTACATTTCATCAAGTGAGTACAAGTAATGATTTAAATTTGAAGAAATCATAAGAGACTTTACATTTAAAGTCAATAAGTTAAAAAAAGTTACAATGGCAGAGAAATCATTTCGAAGCCTGTTTAAAATTTGGCATAGTACCAAGAGGAATGAGGGTGTTTTGTATGCCCTCACAAGGTGAACACTATCCAGAGTTACTAGCCAAATGGCAGCGTATCAACATAAATACAGACTTTTCGTATATGAAATTGCTCCTGGAATTTTTTGCACCAGAGGAAGAGAAACTCACAGCAGAAGTGGGTGTTTACAAATGCAGTTAGAGACTGAATTTAAAGGAGAAGGATTCACTAAAAAACTAGATGAGCTATATTGTGCTTTTTCAATGACTGACCAGAGGTTACAACAAACAAAAGTAAAAAAGCTACAGCGCGACTATAAAGATTTCATGACCGGTAACATCTTCATATGGCCGAGAGAGGAAAGAGGAGAAATCCATTCCAATGTCTCTTTAACTGAGACTAATACATCATATGCGGAAGTGATGCGAGGTAGAACCACGCTGAACAGCACTCGAAGAGCGCAAGAGACTTTTTGTTTGAACAACAGTAATGAACAATTAGTTAGGTCTAAACAAAGTAACTCGGTGGAAATAGTGGGTTCAAATTTAATTACGGAATCTCTGGGAGAGAGGAATATACAACGTTCTGAATCAGAAGAAACAACAAACGTTTCTTTAGTAACTGCTGCTCCAAATGCAGTAGTTACTCAATCTAAGGACTTGGGTGCAAGGCCCAAGACAAATGAAGCAGTGCAGCAGGGTGAGTGTTTTTTAGCCCAACTGCCAGCTCCAGTGAAGAAAAAGGAAAATGGAAGAGAGTCAGCAGCGAAGGCAGAGGGGCAAAAAAGAGAAGGACATCAAATTGACTGGTGACAATATTGTTTATAATTTATCTAACTATGTTCTTAATGATGATGAACTATTTGTTTTAAACAAAGGTATGTCCTTCATACCAAGTAGAGAAGGCTGTTTTAATGAAATAGTCATGGATATGATGTTTTATGGTAGAAAAGTAATGTTGCAAAGTTTATTTAACCAATAAAATAGACAGCATATGTTGAGACAACCTAGTACATTCATGCCACCACTCAATTCCACCATGCAAATGTTTCTTAAAGAGTGTGAAGCTGATTTATATAAATATTTGGAAGAAGGTGAAAATCAGAAATATTTTAATTTAACAAATACACAAAAACAAGCATTAATAAATTTACAGAATAATGACAATATCATAATAAAACAGGCAGATAAAAGTGGAGCGGTTGTTATATTAAATAAGGATGATTATTATGTTAAATTAAATAATTTATTAATAGAAGGTAATACTTACTTGAAAATGAGTCCATTAGAACTCAACAACATCATAATAGGAGTTCATAACAGTATTAAATGTATGTTGGATAACAATACTATAGACGAAGATCTTAGTGAATTTCTATTAATAGAATATCCAGTAACACCTATTTTTAAAGCACTACCCAAGTTTCATAAAAATTATAAAGATCCCCCACTGAGACTGATAGTCTCAGATAGAAAATGGGTAACTGAAAATTGATCTATTTGGTTAGAATATACTTTAAAACCATATACAACAAGAATAATAGAAATTTTGATAGATACACAACAATTTTTGGAAGCCATAGAAAACGTTGATATTTGTGGAAAAGAAGTATTAATGGTCACCTTAGACATTGTAAATCTGTTTACAGTGATAGAAAATGAATATGGCATGAATGCTGTTTTTGAACTATGCAAAGAAATGGGTGAATTAGATGATAGGAAATTATTTACAATAAGGAAATGCTTGAATTTGGTTTTATCTAACAATGTATTCATATGCAATGACAATGTATATAGACAAACACAGGGGGTAGCCATGGATACCCCCTGTGCTAATACATATGCAAATTTGGTTTTGTCATTTTGGGAAAGATGTTTTGTGCTAGGGGGCCAAAACAGATGGAAAAAGCATCTATTTCTTTATAGACGTTTTGTGGACGATGTTTTTATTTTATGGGAAGGGGAAAAGAGAGAACTAGTACTTTTCATAGAATATTTGGAACATACCACCGTTTTCAAATTTTCTCTCACATGCTCAGAAGAAGCTATAGATTTTTTGGATGTCAGAATTAAAAAAGAAAGATCTGGCTTTGTTACTTCCTTGTTTTGAAAAGAATGCTGGAAAAATAATTTACTTACTTATGATAGTATGCACCCCAGACATACATATAAGAATATAATAAGGGGTCAGGTAAGTAGAGCCTCAAGGCTTTGTAGTAAAGATAGTGATTTTGAGGAAGAATTGATGAATATGGAACATATTTTTAAAAATAGAGGTTACAATGAGAGGTTAATAGTAAGTGAATTAAGTCAGGGTAATATACATAGAAAATCTGTATCTTCATTTAAGACAATTTCATCAGAAGAGCAACATGGGCATAAGTTTGCATTTAATAGAATGACATTCACGTATAGTAGTAATACACATAGTGTATGTGACATTATTAAGAAAAATTGGCATATACTTTTATCTGATGATAAAATAAAAGAAATAGTAGGGATAGAACCCAAATTTGGATTTAGAAGAAATAAAAATCTGAAAGAAATTTTAACACAAGAAAAGAGTAACCATAAGAAAAGTTCCATTTGTCAAGTAGGTACAAAACCATGTGGGCTATGCAAGGCATGTCACTGTATTTATAAAGAGATTGTTTTTAAGCATCCAGTAACAGGGACATTATTTTATTTTAAAGCAAAAGCCAACTGTAGAACAAAGAATATAATTTATTTAGCTGAGTGTCAGCAATGCAAAGCATTTTACGTGGGAAAAACAAATAATATGTTTAAAGTTAGAATTTTGCAACATCTTTCATGCATAAGAACCAGAAATATGCACAATGCACTTTATAAACATATAGAAGTAAATGATGACCATCAGTTTAGATTTAGGGCTATTGCAAATGTATTTCCTAGTATAAGAAGGGGTAGCTTAGTAGATGCCACTGAGAGAGAAGAAACAAAGTGGATAATTTAGCGTTTAGCCCATAGGACACCAGGACTAAATGAATTTGTTCCTATGAAACCTGCCCTCAAAGATAGGAGGGTGCAGTATAAATTTTGATTGGTTGGAAACTGTTTTGAATTAGGTATTTAAATGTGACTAAGATTGTTTTTATTTCATCTGAAGAAGGTCAGAGCCCGAAAGCGCTTATCTGTGTTAAATACTGCTTGTTGAATTTTGCCTTGTCACATTAAATTAGTGTTTTATCGAAGGATTGTGGTGGTCTACATTGGTTTGTTCGCTAAAGATTTTTTTGTACTCTGTGTACCTTCAGTCAGTTTTCTCACCTTGTTTTCTTTGCTGCTGCTTTTGTATTTGGGGAACTGACACACAAGGGAACACTCAGAAACTGTTATAAGGGAAGATCCTGGTGCTTCACCTGCTATTTCCATGGGAATGAGAACCTTTTCTATAAAGAGAGACCTAACTAATCAAGGAAATCTGTTGCTGAATTTAGAACTACATGTAGCACCTGAGAGATGTACATTTCATCAAGTGAGTACAAGTAATGATTTAAAATTTGAAAAAATCATAAGAGACTTTACATTTAAAGTCAATAAGTTAAAAAAGTTACAATAGCAGAGAAATCATTTCGAAGCCTGTTTAAAATTTGGCATAGTACCAAGAGGAATGAGGGTGTTTTGTATGCCCTCACAAGGTGAACACTATCCAGAGTTACTAGCCAAATGGCAGCGTATCGACATAAATACAGACTTTTCATATATGAAATTACTCCTGGAATTTTTTGCACCAGAGGAAGAGAAACTCACAGCAGAAGTGGGTGTTTTACAAATGCAATTAGAGACTGAATTTAAAGGAGAAAGATTCACTAAAAAACTAGATGAGCTATATTGTGCTTTTTCAATGACTGACCAGAGGTTACAACAAACAAAAGTAAAAAAGCTACAGTGCGACTATAAAGATTTCACGACCGGTAACATCTTCATATGGCCGAGAGAGGAAAGAGGAGAAATCTGTTCCAATGTCTTTTTAACTGAGAATAACACATCATATGCGGAAGTGATGCGAGGTAGAATCACGCTGAACAGCGCTCGAAGAGCGCAAAAGACTTTTCGTTTGAACAACAGTAATGAACAATTAGTTAGGTCTAAACAAAGTAACTCGGTGGAAATAGTGGGTTCAAATTTAACTACGGAACCTCTGGGAGAGAGGAATATACAACATTCTGAATCAGAAGAAACAACAAACGTTTCTTTAGTAACTGCTGCTCCAAATGCAGTAGTTACTCAATCTAAGGACTTGGGTGCAAGGCCAAAGACAAATGAAGCAGTGCAGCAGGGTGAGTGTTTTTTAGCCCAACTGCCAGCTCCAATGAAGAAAAAGGAGAATGGAAGAGAGCCAGCAGTGAAGGCAGAGGGGCAAAAAAGAGAAGGACATCAAATTGACTGGTGACAATATTGTTTATAATTTATCTAACTATGTTCTTAATGATGATGAACTATTTGTTTTAAACAAAGGTATGTCCTTCGTACCAAGTAGAGAAGGCTGTTTTAATGAAATAGTCATGGATATGATGTTATATGGTAGAAAAGTAATGTTGCAAAGTTTATTTTACCAATAAAATAGACAGCATATGTTGAGACAACCTAGTACATTCATGCCACCACTCAATTCTACCATGCAAATGTTTCTTAAAGTGTGTGAAGCTGATTTATATAAATATTTGGAAGAAGGTAAAAATCAGAAATATTTTAATAAAACAAATACACAAAAGCAAGCATTAATAAATTTACAGAATAATGACAATATCATAATAAAACAGGCAGATAAAGGTGGAGCGGTTGTTATATTAAATAAGGATGATTATTAAGTTAAATTAAATAATTTATTAATAGAAGGTAATACCTACTTGAAAATTAGTCCATTAGAACTCAACAACATCATAATAGGAGTTCATAACAGTATTACATGTATGTTGGATAACAATACTATAGACCAAGATCTTAGTGAATTTCTATTAATAGAATATCCAGTAACACCTATTTTTAAAGCACTACCCAAGTTACATAAAAATTTTAAAGATCCCCCACTGAGACCGATAGTCTCAGATAGAAAATGGGTAACTGAAAATTGATCTGTTTGGAAGGAATATACTTTAAAACCATATACAACAAGAATAATAGAAATTTTGAAAGATACACAACAGTTTTTGGAAGCCATAAAAAACATTGATATTTGTGGAAAAGAAGTATTAATGGTCACCTTAGACATTGTAAATCTGTTTACAGTGATAGAAAATGAATATGGCATGAATGCTGTTTTTGAACTATGCAAAGAAATGGGTGAATTAGATGATAGGAAATTATTTACAATAAGAAAATGCTTGAATTTGGTTTTATCTAACAATGTATTCATATGCAATGACAATGTATATAGACAAACACAGGGGGTAGCCATGGATACCGCCTGTGCTAATACATATTCAAATTTGGTTTTGTCATTTTGGGAAAGAAGTTTTGTGCTAGGGGGGCAAAACAGATGGAAAAAGCATCTATTTCTTTATAGACGTTTTGTGGACGATGTTTTTATTTTATGGGAAGGGGAAAAGAGAGAACTAGTACTTTTCATAGAATATTTGGAACATACCACCACTGTTTTCAAATTTTCTCTCACATGCTCAGATGAAGCTATAGATTTTTTGGATGTCAGAATTAAAAAAGAAAGATCTGGCTTTGTTACTTCCTTGTTTCGAAAAGAATGCTGGAAAAATAATTTACTTACTTATGATAGTATGCATCCCAGACATACATATAAGAATATAATAAGGGGTCAGGTAAGTAGAGCTTCAAGGCTTTCTAGTAAAGATAGTCATTTTGAGGAAGAATTGATGAATATGGAACATATTTTTAAAAATAGAGGTTACAATGAGAGGTTAATAGTAAGTGAATTAAGTCAGGGTAATATACATAGAAAATCTGTATCTTCATTTAAGACAATTTCATCAGAAGAGCAACATGGCCATAAGTTTGCATTTAACAGAATGACATTCACGTATAGTAGTAATACACATAGTGTATGTGACATTATTAAGAAAAATTGGCATATACTTTTATCTGATGATAAAATAAAAGAAATAGTAGGGATAGAACCCAAATTTGGATTTAGAAGAAATAAAAATCTGAAAGACATTTTAACACAAGAAAAGAGTAACCATAAGAAAAGTTCCATTTGTCAAGTAGGTACAAAACCATGTGGGCTATGCAAGGCATGTCACTGTATTAATTAAGAGATTGTTTTTAAGCATGCAGTAACAGGGAAATTATTTTATTTTAAAGCAAAAGCCAACTGTAGAACAAAGAATATAATTTATTTAGCTGAGTGTCAGCAATGCAAAGCATTTTACGTGGGAAAAACAAATAATATGTTTAAAGTTAGAATTTTGCAACATCTTTCATGCATAAGAAACAGAAATATGCACAATGCACTTTATAAACATATAAAAGTAAATACTGGCCATCAGTTTAAATTTAGAGCTATTGCAAATGTATTTCCTAGCAAAAGAAAGCGTAGCTTAGTAGATGCCACTGAGAGAGAAGAAACAACGTGGATAATTGAGCTTTTAGCCCATAGGACACCAGGACTAAATGAATTTTTTCCTATGAATCCCGCCCTCAAAGATAGGAGGGTGCATTATAAATTTTGATTGGTTGGAAACTGTTTTGAATTAGGTATTTAAATGTGACTAAGATTGTTTTTATTTCATCTGAAGAAGGTCAGAGCCCGAAAGCGCTTATCTGTGTTAAAAACTGCTTGTTGAATTTTGCCTTGTCATATTAAATTAGTGTTTTATCGAAGGATTGTGGTGGCCTACATTGGTTTGTTCGCTAAAGATTTTTTTGTACTCTGTGGACCTTTAGTCAGTTTTCTCACCTTGTTTTCTTTTCTGCTGCTTTTGTATTTGGGGAACTGACACAATGGAACACTCAGAAACTGTTATAAGGGAAGATCCTGGTGCTTCACCTGCTATTTCCCTGGGAATGAGAACCTTTTCTATAAAGAGAAACCTAACTAATCAAGGAAATCCATTGCTGAATTTAGAAATACATGTAGCACCTGAGAGATGTACATTTCATCAAGTGAGTACAAGTAATGATTTAAAATTTGAAGAAATCATAAGAGACTTTACATTTAAAGTCAATAAGTTAAAAAAGTTACAATGGCAGAGAAATCATTTCGAAGCCTGTTTAAAATTTGGCATAGTACCAAGAGGAATGAGGGTGTTTTGTATGCCCTCACAAGGTGAACACTATCCAGAGTTACTAGCCAAATGGCAGCATATCAACATAAATACAGACTTTTCGTATATGAAATTGCTCCTGCAATTTTTTGCACCAGAGGAAGAGAAACTCACAGCAGAAGTGGGTGTTTTACAAATGCAATTAGAGACTGAATTTAAAGGAGAAAGATTCACTAAAAAACTAGATGAGCTATATTGTGCTTTTTCAATGACTGACCAGAGGTTACAACAAACAAAAGTAAAAAAGCTACAGCGCGACTATAAAGATTTCATGACCAGTAACATCTTCATATGGCCGAGAGAGGAAAGAGGAGAAATCCGTTCCAATGTCTCTTTAACTGAGACTAATACATCATATGCGGAAGTGATGCGAGGTAGAACCACGCTGAACAGCGCTCGAAGAGCGCAAGAGACTTTTTGTTTGAACAACAGTAATTAACAATTAGTTAGGTCTAAACAAAGTAACTCGGTGGAAATAGTGGGTTCAAATTTAATTACGGAATCTCTGGGAGAGAGGAATATACAACGTTCTGAATCAGAAGAAACAACAAACGTTTCTTTAGTAAATGCTGCTCCAAATGCAGTAGTTACTCAATCTAAGGACTTGGGTGCAAGGCCCAAGACAAATGAAGCAGTGCAGCAGGGTGAGTGTTTTTTAGCCCAACTGCCAGCTCCAGTGCAGAAAAAGGAAAATGGAAGAGAGCCAGCAGTGAAGGCAGAGGGGCAAAAAAGAGAAGGACATCAAATTGACTGGTGACAATATTGTTTATAATTTATCTAACTATGTTCTTAATGATGATGAACTATTTGTTTTAAACAAAGGTATGTCCTTCATACCAAGTAGAGAAGGCTGTTTTAATGAAATAGTCATGGATATGATGTTTTAAGGTAGAAAAGTAATGTTGCAAAGTTTATTTAACCAATAAAATAGACAGCATATGTTGAGACAACCTAGTACATTCATGCCACCACTCAATTCTACCATGCAAATGTTTCTTAAAGTGTGTGAAGCTGATTTATATAAATATTTGGAAGAAGGTGAACATCAGAAATATTTTAATTTAACAAATACACAAAAACAAGCATTAATAAATTTACAGAATAATGACAATATCATAATAAAACAGGCAGATAAAAGTGGAGCGGTTGTTATATTAAATAAGGATGATTATTATGTTAAATTAAATAATTTATTAATAGAAGGTAATACTTACTTGAAAATTAGTCCATTAGAACTCAACAACATCATAATAGGAGTTCATAACAGTATTAAATGTATATTGGATAACAATAATATTGACCAGAATCTTAGTGAATTTCTATTAATAGAATATCCAGTAACACCTATTTTTAAAGCACTACCCAAGTTTCATAAAAATTATAAAGATCCCCCACTGAGACCGATAGTCTCAGATAGAAAATGGGTAACTGAAAATTGATCTATTTGGTTAGAATATACTTTAAAACCATATACAACAAGAATAATAGAAATTTTGAAAGATACACAACAATTTTTGGAAGCCATAAAAAACGTTGATATTTGTGGAAAAGAAGTATTAATGGTCACCTTAGACATTGTAAATCTGTTTACAGTGATAGAAAATGAATATGGCATGAATGCTGTTTTTGAACTTTGCAAAGAAATGGGTGAATTAGATGATAGGAAATTATTTACAATAAGAAAATGCTTGAATTTGGTTTTATCTAACAATGTATTCATATGCAATGACAATGTATATAGACAAACACAGGGGTTAGCCATGGGCACCCCCTGTGCTAATACATATGCAAATTTGGTTTTGTCATTTTGGGAAAGATATTTTGTGGTAGGGGGCCAAAACAGATGGAAAAAGCATCTATTTCTTTATAGACGTTTTGTGGACGATGTTTTTATTTTATGGGAAGGGGAAAAGAGAGAACTAGTACTTTTCATAGAATATTTGGAACATACCACCACTGTTTTCAAATTTTCTCTCACATGCTCAGAAGAAGCTATAGATTTTTTGGATGTCAGAATTAAAAAAGAAAGATCTGGCTTTGTTACTTCCTTGTTTTGAAAAGAATGCTGGAAAAATAATTTACTTACTTATGATAGTATGCACCCCAGACATACATATAAGAATATAATAAGGGGTCAGGTAAGTAGAGCCTCAAGGCTTTGTAGTAAAGATAGTGATTTTGAGGAAGAATTGATGAATATGGAACATATTTTTAAAAATAGAGGTTACAATGAGAGGTTAATAGTAAGTGAATTAAGTCAGGGTAATATACATAGAAAATCTGTATATTCATTTAAGACAATTTCATCAGAAGAGCAACATGGCCATAAGTTTGCATTTAATAGAATGACATTCACGTATAGTAGTAATACACATAGTGTATGTGACATTATTAAGAAAAATTGGCATATACTTTTATCTGATGATAAAATAAAAGAAATAGTAGGGATAGAACCCAAATTTGGATTTAGAAGAAATAAAAATTTGAAAGACATTTTAACACAAGAAAAGAGTAACCATAAGAAAAGTTCCATTTGTCAAGTAGGTACAAAACCATGTGGGCTATGCAAGGCATGTCACTGTATTAATAAAGAGATTGTTTTTAAGCATCCAGTAACAGGGAAATTATTTTATTTTAAAGCAAAAGCCAACTGTAGAACAAAGAATATAATTTATTTAGCTGAGTGTCAGCAATGCAAAGCATTTTACGTGGGAAAAACAAATAATATGTTTAAAGTTAGAATTTTGCAACATCTTTCATGCATAAGAACCAGAAATATGCACAATGCACTTTATAAACATATAGAAGTAAATGATGACCATCAGTTTAGATTTAGGGCTATTGCAAATGTATTTCCTAGTATAAGAAGGGGTAACTTAGTAGATGCCACTGAGAGAGAAGAAACAAAGTTGATAATTTAGCTTTTAGCCCATAGGACACCAGGACTAAATGAATTTGTTCCTATGAAACCTGCCCTCAAAGATAGGAGGGTGCAGTATAAATTTTGATTGGTTGGAAACTGTTTTGAATTAGGTATTTAAATGTGACTAAGATTGTTTTTATTTCATCTGAAGAAGGGCAGAGCCCGAAAGCGCTTATCTGTGTTAAAAACTGCTTGTTGAATTTTGCCTTGTCATATTAAATTAGTGTTTTATCGAAGGATTGTGGTGGTCTACATTGGTTTGTTCGCTAAAGATTTTTTTGTACTCTGTGTACCTTCAGTCAGTTTTCTCACCTTGTTTTCTTTGCCGCTGCTTTTGTATTTGGGGAACTGACACACAATGGAACACTCAGAAACTGTTATAAGGGAAGATCCTGGTGCTTCACCTGCTATTTCCATGGGAATGAGAACCTTTTCTATAAAGAGAGACCTAACTAATCAAGGAAATCCGTTGCTGAATTTAGAACTACATGTAGCACCTGAGAGATGTACATTTCATCAAGTGAGTACAAGTAATGATTTAAAATTTGAAGAAATCATAAGAGTCTTTACATTTAAAGTCAATAAGTTAAAAAAGTTACAATGGCTGAGAAATCATTTCAAAGCCTGTTTAAAATTTGGCATAGTACCAAGAGGAATGAGGGTGTTTTGTATGCCCTCACAAGGTGAACACTATCCAGAGTTACTAGCCAAATGGCAGCGTATCAACATAAATACAGACTTTTCATATATGAAATTACTCCTGGAATTTTTTGCACCAGAGGAAGAGAAACTCACAGCAGAAGTGGGTGTTTTACAAATGCAATTAGAGACTGAATTTAAAGGAGAAAGATTCACTAAAAAACTAGATGAGCTATATTGTGCTTTTTCAATGACTGACCAGAGGTTACAACAAACAAAAGTAAAAAAGCTACAGCGCGACTATAAAGATTTCACGACCGGTAACATCTTCATATGGCCGAGAGAGGAAAGAGGAGAAATCCGTTCCAATGTCTCTTTAACTGAGACTAACACGTCATATGCGGAAGTGATGCGAGGTAGAACCACGCTGAACAGCGCTCGAAGAGCGCAAGAGACTTTTCGTTTGAACAACAGTAATGAACAATTAGGTCTAAACAAAGTAACTCGGTGGAAATAGTGGGTTCAAATTTAACTACGGAACCTCTGGGAGAGAGGAATATACAACGTTCTGAATCAGAAGAAACAACAAACGTTTCTTTAGTAACTGCTGCTCCAAATGCAGTAGTTACTCAATCTAAGGACTTGGGTGCAAGGCCCAAGACAAATGAAGCAGTGCAGCAGGGTGAGTGTTTTTTAGCCCAACTGCCAGCTCCAATGAAGAAAAAGGAGAATGGAAGAGAGCCAGCAGTGAAGGCAGAGGTGCAAAAAAGAGAAGGACATCAAATTGACTGGTGACAATATTGTTTATAATTTATCTAACTATGTTCTTAATGATGATGAACTATTTGTTTTAAACAAAGGTATGTCCTTCGTACCAAGTAGAGAAGGCTGTTTTAATGAAATAGTCATGGATATGATGTTATATGGTAGAAAAGTAATGTTGCAAAGTTTATTTAACCAATAAAATAGACAGCATATGTTGAGACAACCTAGTACATTCATGCCACCACTCAATTCTACCATGCAAATGTTTCTTAAAGTGTGTGAAGCTGATTTATATAAATATTTGGAAGAAGGTAAAAATCAGAAATATTTTAATTTAACAAATACACAAAAGCAAGCATTAATAAATTTACAGAATAATGACAATATCATAATAAAACAGGCAGATAAAGGTGGAGCGGTTGTTATATTAAATAAGGATGATTATTAAGTTAAATTAAATAATTTATTAATAGAAGGTAATACCTACTTGAAAATTAGTCCATTAGAACTCAACAACATCATAATAGGAGTTCATAACAGTATTACATGTATGTTGGATAACAATACTATAGACCAAGATCTTAGTGAATTTCTATTAATAGAATATCCAGTAACACCTATTTTTAAAGAACTACCCAAGTTACATAAAAATTATAAAGATCCCCCACTGAGACCGATAGTCTCAGATAGAAAATGGGTAACTGAAAATTGATCTGTTTGGAAGGAATATACTTTAAAACCATATACAACAAGAATAATAGAAATTTTGAAAGATACACAACAATTTTTGAAAGCCATAAAAAACGTTGATATTTGTGGAAAAGAAGTATTAATGGTCTCCTTAGACATTGTAAATCTGTTTACAGTGATAGAAAATGAATATGGCATGAATGCTGTTTTTGAACTATGCAAAGAAATGGGTGAATTAGATGATAGGAAATTATTTACAATAAGAAAATGCTTGAATTTGGTTTTATCTAACAATGTATTCATATGCAATGACAATGTATATAGACAAACACAGGGGGTAGCTAATACATATGCAAATTTGGTTTTGTCATTTTGGGAAAGATGTTTTGTGCTAGGGGGGCAAAACAGATGGAAAAAGCATCTATTTCTTTATAGACGTTTTGTGGACGATGTTTTTATTTTATGGGAAGGGGAAAAGAGAACTAGTACTTTTCATAGAATATTTGGAACATACCACCACTGTTTTCAAATTTTCTCTCACATGCTCAGATGAAGCTATAGATTTTTTGGATGTCAGAATTAAAAAAGAAAGATCTGGCTTTGTTACTTCCTTGTTTCGAAAAGAATGCTGGAAAAATAATTTACTTACTTATGATAGTATGCACCCCAGACATACATATAAGAATATAATAAGGGGTCAAGTAAGTAGAGCCTCAAGACTTTGTAGTAAAGATAGTGATTTTGGGGAAGAATTGATGAATATGGAACATATTTTTAAAAATAGAGGTTACAATGAGAGGTTAATAGTAAGTGAATTAAGTCAGGGTAATATACATAGAAAATCTGTATCTTCATTTAAGACAATTTCATCAGAAGAGCAACATGGGCATAAGTTTGCATTTAATAGAATGACATTCATGTATAGTAGTAATACACATAGTGTATGTGACATTATTAAGAAAAATTGGCATATACTTTTATCTGATGATAAAATAAAAGAAATAGTAGGGATAGAACCCAAATTTGGATTTAGAAGAAATAAAAATCTGAAAGACATTTTAACACAAGAAAAGAGTAACCATAAGGAAAGTTCCATTTGTCAAGTAGGTACAAAACCATGTGGGCTATGCAAGGCATGCCACTGTATTAATAAAGAGATTGTTTTTAAGCATCCAGTAACAGGGAAATTATTTTATTTTAAAGCAAAAGTCAACTGTAGAACAAAGAATATAATTTATTTAGCTGAGTGTCAGCAATGCAAAGCATTTTACGTGGGGAAAACAAATAATATGTTTAAAGTTAGAATTTTGCAACATCTTTCATGCATAAGAACCAGAAATATGCACAATGCACTTTATAAACATATAGAAGTAAGTACTGGCCATCAGTTTAGATTTAGAGCTATTGCAAATGTATTTCCTAGCATAAGAAAGGGTAGCTTAGTAGATGCCACTGAGAGAGAAGAAGCAAAGTGGATAATTGAGCTTTTAGCCCATAGGACACCAGGACTAAATGAATTTGTTCCTATGAAACCCGCCCTCAAAGATAGGAGGGTGCAGTATAAATTTTGATTGGTTGGAAACTGTTTTGAATTAGGTATTTAAATGTGACTAAGATTGTTTTTATTTCATCTGAAGAAGGGCAGAGACGGAAAGCGCTTATCTGTGTTAAAAACTGCTTGTTGAATTTTGCCTTGTCATATTAAATTAGTGTTTTATCGAAGGATTGTGGTGGTCTACATTGGTTTGTTCGCTAAAGATTTTTTTGTACTCTGTGAACCTTCAGTCAGTTTTCTCAATTTGTTTTCTTTGCTTATATTTATATACTTATATGCTTAAATATTTTAACTTGTTAATGTGTTTCATTTCATTTCTATAGCTTGTTAGTATTCGATATCGTGCAGCGGAAATAGAGGGTATGCCATTTTACTTCATTAGGGAGATGGGCAAATGGAAATGCACATTTAATTCCATTACAGCTTTTTAAATGGGAAGGAAATTATGTACTTTGTCAAAGGAAGTTTGTCATTCAGTACAAACGAAAGCTCTTACTTACCTTTTATGGGCGTATATTGTGAATTCTATTTACATGCTGTTTTAACTGTTTAAGCTGTTTAAGCTGTTTTAAACATATTAAAACGTCTATTTGCCAGTCCGGTTTTGTTTTTTGGCTTTTGCTTTTTGGTTTCCTGTTTTTGTGTCTCTTATCGCTTGGCTGGTTAGTTTCCATCAAAAGGAATAGTTCTATACAAAAAATATCTTCTGATTTACTTTCCCTGCTGAATGTTCTCCTTCCTTTTATATTGCTACCCCTTTACCTTAGTGGAACATAATACTACCCTCATACTTTGTTTTCCTTCACTGTGTTGCTTTCCCACAGCAAAGGCTCTGTCATAAGAACATTCATTGTCAGTTTTACTTTTTTTACAGTCTCTTAGAGTTTTTCCTCCACTTAAATTATCAACTTACTGCACAAATAGGTTCATAAATAGCATTCTTCAGCTCATTTTACTTTTTGCATTCTTCTTACATTTCTACATGTGTTAGGGTATGCCCCATTCTATTTATGTTTGTTTCATCTGTGTTTCTTTGATACCACTGAATGTACACATTTGTGGATACATCTACTTGAACTGATTTTTTCATCAGAATTTTCTGTCAGCTCATCTCCTGTGCTGATATTGCTTACAATTTTGAGTTGCTGTTGCCCTAGTACTGGTTTGTGATTCTGGTAATATGTCCATTTTTTTGTCTAATCACAATCGAATTCTACCTCTTTTTGTAGTTGCCAGCTACCTTTTCCTGGTTTTATTTCATTGCCTTGATGTGCTCTTTCCTTTAAAATGTATTAGCCTGCTACATTATGTCTATGGATTCTCCCTTCTCCTACATATTTTATAGTTCTTTAAAATAGGAAAAAAATGTTTCCCTAATATTGCATCATGAGTTAAATCATTGAGCATTAACTCCGCTGGGTTTGTCTTTATTTTTGATTATTACTATGAGTTAAATCATGTTACATTCAGCAAATATAAATCTTTCCCCAAGGCCTATTTGAATTTCTACAGGTGTTAGGGTAAACTCTTTTTTGTCACAATAAATGCAAATGACCTTCACTTTCTGGTTGGACTTTGACAAGACAATTCATGCTTCCCAATTTTACCAGATGTTGAACCTCCCTTCTTTCTATAATACAGTACATTTTATTGTCTTGGTTATAACACGGTAATATAGGGTTATCTCAGTTATCTCAGATGTTGGAAATATTACATCTGAAGCATACATTTCAGTTTTTACATTATCACTGACAGATCTTCAGATTTAGCAATGTAACACTTAACAATGTGAACCCTCCCCATATGTAATTCAAATTTGCACAGTACTTGCTGTTTTTTTTTTATTTCACAGAAACTGGTACATTTTTAGTGCAATATTTAGCACAGACAATTTAGTTCTAAACACTTTCTGCATTCTGTTACTGCTGATAGCTTTTGAAAGTTTTTATGATTATATAGTAATACACGTTTTTACATTACTAGTGAAAGTCTTTTACAACGGTCTACTCACAAGATTTCACGCATTTTCTGTTTGCTATTGCTATCAGGTTCTAGCCTTAGCTTTTAAATATGATTTAGATTATACAACTATGCACTTGCTGGTTTATTCACATCAAATGACCAGTTTTGAATATATATTGCTTGTACTTCTGGAGTTATAAAAGCCATGATCAAAAGTTATTTTTATCACAGTCCATGCTATCAGTTTTTCCATGTCTACATATCTTTACAGTGTCACGTCTGTCAGCCAGGATGACAGGATATTTAATCCATTCTGCTTGGAACCAGTTGTGTTTGGTAACAAAATCCTCAAAGGCCACCAAATAGGAATCCAGATCATTGTGCTTAGTCAGTTTCTTCTCAAGGGGGCATATTCCCAGGTTGGCACCTATATTGTCCTGCACAACTTTTGTAGTTGCACCATGCATTGGTCAGCCCCCACCTGTTTTTAACACAATTTGTTGATTTTTTTTTTTTATACTGATTATGGTTACAAGCTAGTCATGCCTAGAACAGAACAGTTACTGTGTTATAGACAATTTTGCACTTGACTGCAGAGAATGTGAGGAACTGAAAACTCTCATGTCTCTGTCCAACTGCCCACATTTTCCACCAGTGTAAGTCAAAGGAGACACTTGAGACAGGACATCTATAAAAACGCAGGTTAATTCAGTAATAAATATAGTACAATGAAACAAATATCTCATTTGTCTTCTAAACAAAGTAACAGCTTTTGTGGATCTCAGGTTGAAACAAAGTAAGCACAGTACCTTTAGTTACTTCTCACTAACAATGTTTACTCTGCACAGCCCCTCCAAGATGCAGGCAGTCTTTTTGGAAAATAAAGTTTAGGGCTGTGGCCATCTGGCACAAACAGGTCCTGCCATAGCATAATACACAGATTAGAGCTAACTGGGTTGACATTACGTGCTTCCATTGCCTTCCTTCAGAACATACTCAAGGTCAAGAACTAGCATCCTCACCTCCAATGTTTATACAGCCTTGAATATCAGAAATATTTTATCTAGCTACCTGCTATGAGAATACTCCCATGCTTCATATTGCAGTACACTAAAGGCATCTTACACATTTTTATAAACACATTGTATATTTTCCAAACAACGTGTTTATATACATATGTACATATATATAAATAAATACACACACACACACACACACACACACACACACACACACACACACACACATACATGCGCATATACAGATAGAGATACAATAATCCCTCATATAATTAGTTTTTATTATAGCTAACATCTGTTTAGTCAACACAGTTTGCTTGAGTAAACAGATAGCTGACAGGTGTATTAGACTGAACAATCCCCAGGTTTGGGAAAAATTAACTTTTGCCGGTATCATGCAGTCTCTGTGTTTGTTTATGTGATTAGCAGAGAGTATTGAGGTGCAATGAGACTTGCCCATCGAGTAAAAGTATGGTTTTATTTTTTTGTTTTATTTGCATTTACCAAGGGTACTTCTCTGCATGTGTGTAGTGATGTGTTAATTTTTGCATTGTTGACATTTTCTTGTCATGTTAGTGACACTGATATTTGGGTATGTCAATCAAATTTAGTATATATGCATGCATATAGACGTAGAGATAGAGAGATGGAAAGATATGGGTGTAGGGCAGTTGGCTGAATGACCAGCTATATCTTCACCTAGAATATCTATGTTAAAACATCAAAACAACAAAGATTGACACTTTCTGTGCATGCTCTAGGGATCACCCCAGAGCAGAGTAAACCAAATATAAGTGTTTTTGCAGGGGGGTGACTCCCTGTACCCCCCATGTGGGGGCTTCACTTCATGCCCCTGCTATTACAATCCCTGGGGAAAGGGAATATTTCCCTACCCAAGCGTTATCAATCTCACACACTGGTGGGCCATTTGTCTGCACTGACCAAATGGTGTCAACCAAACAGGAGTTGCTGTAGCTAGTCATTTAGCCGACTGCCTACAGCCTATACCATACACATGCATATAATACAGATAAACATAAATATATATGTACACACTCACATACCCCCACAAAAAGACACTCTCACACACACACACACACACACACACACACACACACACACACACACACACACACACACACACACACACACACACACACACACAGTCACATTATAACACCATAGCTCCACACTGTGTTAGTAATCTTTTGTCTGGTACTTGGACAATGGAGTAGGGCTCATCATGATACCTACAAAGGGAAGATGGATAGTTATAGGATATACATATGCGTGTTTGTCCGTATGTCTCCATGTGTGTGTGTG
Source organism: Protopterus annectens (assembly GCF_019279795.1). Classification (NCBI taxonomy): domain Eukaryota; kingdom Metazoa; phylum Chordata; order Ceratodontiformes; family Protopteridae; genus Protopterus; species Protopterus annectens. Next base: position 535,024,833 of record NC_056738.1, on the reverse strand, counting down.
TGTGTGTGTGTGTGTGTGTGTGTGTGTGTGTGTGTGTGTGTGTGTGTGTGTGTGTGTGTGTGTGTGTGTGTGTGGACATGCATGTGTTTTTGTTAGGGCTATGATCTTGCTTCAGCACATTAAAATCTTTTTCATTTCAAAAAGATGAGGGCAGTTTAATAACAATTCCTCTACCCCTCATTTAGATGATAGCTTGCTATCATGAACAGGGTCCAGCAGTAAGAATATATAACACTAGGTTTGCAGTGTTTTAGGTCTACCATGTATACACCCTTTCTCCAGTAATATCTACCAGTATCTACCCTGCAGTAGAATTCATGACTAGTTTGTCTAGGTGACAATTAGAAGGTATATTCAGATGGGGTGGGACACAGTCTGTTGCTACCATTAACTATTACTCAGACATGCTGTGTCACTAACATCTCCCTACAAGCCAGCGCATCTGCATACTGATGTTGTTATAGTCCCACAACTGCTAAGATAAGACATACACCCACTTTTGGCCCTTTTCATTTTGCATATTCCTGTTTTATAATTTTACAGTTGTGTCTAAACTGGTTTTGTTCTGGAGAATAGTAAAGAATTTTAAAATGTATGTCACATATCTGACACAGACTTTCCGTTCTATTCTGTGAAGCTTAAAAGAACCACACACGTGCAAGAAGATGACTGTGTGACAAAACAAGCACAGACTGAAATAAAAAAATATGTCACCAAAATACAGAGGAAACAATATTTAAAATTGATATTTTGCACTTTCATCCTGAAACAGTTCATTGACTTATTCAGGATATTCTGAAGAAGTCCATAAATTGTTACAGAAGGAAAGCAGTAAATATCAATCTTAGATTTTATTCCTTTGCATTTTGATGGTACATTCATTTTATTGAAATCTGGGAAGTTTGTCAATTTGATCCTTATTTCTTTAATTATGAAAAGCCCTTGTAATGCTGGAAAGGACTCTGTAATTATAGAGTATAGCAAATGTTGCTGAACCAGCAATCATATGACCATAGGATATTACCCGGCTATCGACCTGGAGGTCATTTTAAGCCTAGCCATTTCAACACAATGTAATACTGTAGAGCCATTACGTAAGACTGCATTTAGTGATGACTGCCCATGTCCAGGAGGGTTGTGAATGCTATCCTCGGTAAGAATTTATGGTGCCCCCATCCACTCATCCAGGTTCCACTTGAACAGTGTCATAGAGGTGCTCTGTTTCACATGAATTGTTACCCTGTTCCAAAGACATGGCTTTCTGATGAAATGATAAAGAATTAAAAAAAATTTACTTTTATGTTGTCTCAGCAATTCTATGAAATAGGAATGAACATTTGGAAAACAGCAGTTTCTGTTACAGGAATAACGAAATTCAGTGGGTGAGTGTGCATGTGTTTCTACCCATGCCAATTCATTAGATGTGTAAGTAGATTCATTAGTGTAGGAAAAAAGTAATATGTAAGTGTCTACTTTAAGACCTGTATGGGTAAGGATGAACCAACTAGTATTGCGAAAGCACTTACCACTGTTTTTTATATATTTTTTGTATTATTAAAGACGCTATTGTGTGGTACCCCGGTGTATTTTTGGTCTTTCTATTTCTAGTTTTGTGCACCTGGGTTTTACCTAAAAGCTGTTTTTCTTTTTATACAACTTGTATTAATTCACTATTTCCACATTAGATGTTCCAGTTTCTAGTAATAATATACCTGATGTTAAATGCATCAACAGACATATCCAAAATACAAGAAGTACGAAAAGTATCTGTGTTTGTGTTGTTAGAACTTAAATTGTTAACACCTGTGACTCCATGTGGCTTATTTATAATAGTAGTAAAACCATTTTTCAAAATTGGTGGAAAACCAGTATCCCTTCTTGTTCTAATTTCATTAGGTAGTTTGCCAAGTAAATCTGAGGAGTAACCTCTAACCAAAAACATATTCTGTATAAAGTTGACTTCTGATTCAAAATCAGCTTCTTCAGAAATCATTCGTGAAGCATGAATAAACTCAGCCTTCGGTATGTTGTTTTTCATAAAAACAGAATGGTTGCTCAAATAATGCAAATAACTGTTAACAAAAGTCTCTTTCCTATGTATTCCACTCGTGAAACAATTATTAAAAGTATCACAAGTCAGGGTAACATAAAAAAATGCACTGATAACCCAGCATTCCCCAATACAAATTTAAAAAAATCACTGGAATTAATAATACTATCACAAAAAGAATGAACCTGGTCTATGCCACCTTCCAGGATAAAAAACAAATCATCCACATATCTGCCATGAAAACACTACATGATATTGTTCCATAATAGGTCTGAGAACACTATGCTCCCACCACCCAAGAACTAGATTGGCATAAGCCGGGCCGCAGGGGACCCCATAGCTACCCCACTTAGCTGCTTGTAAATGTTCTTGTTAAATGAAAAATAATTGTTATTAAGCACTAGTTCGATTAAGGTGCATAAAACAAATATGCTGTCAGAATGAAGGTGGGCTACATTTCTCAAGAACTGTGTAGTAAAATCAACCCCTTGGACATGGGGGATACTCGTAAACAATGATTCGACATCAACTGTAAACAAAATATTTTTCTTTTTATCAAAGAAATATACAGAACTAAAAGTCCTAATCAAATCCAAAAATATGCCATGAGTCCTTAATAAATTAACCTAATTTTTGGACTAGTGGATTTAACATATAGTCAACTAATAAAGAAATACCTTCTATGACTGAATTAGGTGAAGATACTATGGATCTAAATGGGGTGTTTCAAGACTTTTGTGAATTTTGGGGATACCAAACATGGTCCCCAAAAGTGGATGTTCAACTAACATAAAATTATACATGTCATTAGTAATATACCCATTGACCCACAGATTATATAAAATAAATCATATACTGTGATATGCCTTAAAAACAGCTGTTGACCAACTAATGAATATTCAGTCTCATACTTAGCATATTTTCCATAGAGTTGACATATTTATCTTGTTTAAGATTTACCAGCCCCCACCCTTATCAACTTTCATAAACCAAAGGTGGCTTTAAGATCTCAGTTCTTTTAAGGCTGTTCTTTGAGCTTTAGTAAGATTATAAAACTTATAATCTACCTTAGTATGAACAAGTTGTCTGATGTCTTCAGTGCAACAATTTTCAAAAACATGTAAGGTGTTAGGGGGGGAGTAATGGTACTTGGTTTGGAAAACAGACATTTGTTAAACTCCATACTAGAAAAAACATAACTTAAACTTAGTTTATGACAAAAAAATTTATTTTAGAGGGACCCTATACAGATCTACCCTGTTTGAACAGGGCATTTTCCATTGATGGTGAATACAACTGCAATACTAGTGGCATAGTCTATCTTGCTGTTTGTTTTGTGCGCAATGAATATTTGTAGGTATGTCCACACGACCACTTAGTCAAAGAATTGAAGAGCACTATTACTGTATTAGAACTAAGAACATCAACAATGCTCTATTTAAACATTCCATTACATGTAGTGGTTTTAAAAAGTTTCTGTTTGCTGTTTTGAAACATGTAGTTAGAAATATAAAAGGGTGGGGTCCTATAAGGACCAAATGGAACAAAGAAACTATGTGGCAGCTCAGGTTAGGGGCTGATAAAAACCTGGTATTAATGACTCAGTGAATATTAAATGTTTTCTGAAGAATAGACGACTGAAGATTTTAAAATGAACTGTCTACGTTATGTTATCAGATGTGCGCCTTTAAATGACTGTATTCCTTTTGCTAGAGCACTTCAAGTAATTGATTGTTTTATTAGGTAATTATTTTGATTTGATATATAAGGGGATGCTGTTGTGTGCATTTTATTTCATTCTGAAGAAGTCTTCTGCGACGAAAGTGATATTAAACTGTGTTTTTTGCTAGTTGCTGGTGGTTTCCTTCATTGCCCGGTCAGACTGGTGGTTTGGTTTTTATTGTATTGACTTCTTATTTTTACCAAGGATCAACATGACAGTTCAGTTTTATCATTTTTATACTATTCTTTCCTTTCCATCTCTACTCCAGGTATATCAATTACCCACGCCTTTATTTTACTTTCATATTCCTTCTCATCCAAACTTTTTACCTTTATATTTTTCAAATAAAAATATTGTAGTATTATCAAATAAAAGATTTCCTACTATAGTCTTTTTAGATACTATTTTAAATATACAAAACAAATTTATTGATGCTAAGAAAACAACAAGATTTATTAAATTCAACCCCCTCACTTTTCTTTTACATTATAAACTATCCCTCTTCTTACTGGATTTAGCCTTGTTCCCCACAGAAAACTGAAAAAAGATATGGAATAATTCAGTTTGCATCAAGTAATTCAGTTTTCGTACAGTTTGGAAACATGTACATGCCACCTAAATATGCTAGATTTCCTAAAATGTATGCAGTTGGCCTATATGCCTTTTTTCTAAGGGTCAACTCAAACACTGTCCACCAATCTGTCAACTTTTATATTATTTTTTAGATCTTCTCTCCATGTTCTGTTACTACTTGTTCCATTCGAAACTTAACCCCTAAAACATCAATTTCAGTTCTGGTAAAAATAAATTCCTGCCATTGTTTGCAACATCTCCAAACCCCTTCCTTTTTGACTTGTTTAACTGTAATCATACTGTACCTAAAGTTTATTCTGTTCTGTAAATTATTTCATTCATCCAATGTTTGTTCTTGGCTACTAAAACCAAATCATCTGCATAGGTTAACATCGATGGTAACCTTATCCCTTCCTTAACATATCATCTACCATCCGTTACCCTTCATCTGCATGGTTGTATAACTGCAATTATTGCCATTAAAAGGAGCCACATGCTCAATGGACAACCTTACTTTACATCTCTTAATTGTCTTATTTTGTTCCTACCCATCTATTCACCATCACAGACACACAAAAGTTTCATAAAATGTCCTCACTATGCTTATTATTTGTTATTCTACTTCATATTAACCTTTCTCCATGATCAGTACTATCATCTGTCATGGCCACGTCACATACTGTTATCCTTCTCCTTCCTCATATCTATACACTCAACCACTTCTTTAAACCTCATTAGCATTTCATTAACTCTTTTACCTTTACCGCATGACACCCCTTCATCCAGTACTACTTTCATGTTACCCATCATTCTTTTCTGAATAATCTTCATAAATATTTTATAGTAAGTATTTCCAAATGTAACTGGTCTCCCTTTTTTATTTATGTCCTTTCCCCCTTTTTCCTTACAAATTTTTATAACCCCCATTATAAATCTCCTTTTTTATACCTTCATCCATCCAGTCAGTCATTATTTCAAGAAAAAGCTTCCTTTTCATCATCTGACATTTCTTTATATAAACTATACCGAAATCCATCTGGATCAGGTGCAGATTCTTCTTTGCATTCCTTTATAGCATCCTGTAATCTTTTCCTCTCATTTCTTTTTTCTATTTCTTCCACTATCTAGTTTTCATTTCTTTACACCCCGTCACATTTTTCTGATACATATTCAACATTGTTTTCCCCTTCAAATATTTGTGTAAATTTCATTCTTTCTATTTTTTACTATAGTCATATCTTTTATTTTTCTTCAAGACACTTCTCTGCCCTCTTTCTCTACTATTCCTTTAAAATTTCTTTTTGCTTAGTATATATCCCATTTTCCTTCTTCCATTGCTTTCTCTGTAATTTTAAGTATTTTTTTTACACATTTCACCACTTTGTCAACTGCTATAGAATAGTTTCATTTGTCATATGATCTTCCCACAGTTGCTCTTTCTTTTTAAGAAACTGCATTCCTGCAATTTCTCCTGTTAGTCTTTTTAACCCTTTTTCTTCTTTTATTGTATTTTCATTTGCTTCTATTATTGCCCTTACAGCCTTATGATCTGAAAACATTACTTCTATAATTCCACCTTTTATTTATTCCACGTCATCTGTAAACAAAATATAATCAATCTGTTTTAAGTAACCACCTCTATAGTCTACACAATTTTTCTTTTCCATGTCATCTCAAATTATACACTTTCCTTTTATTTGTACAGCTTGTGTCAAGTAAACAAATTACCTCTGCATCTATTTTGTCACACCATTCAAAGACCATCATTCTTGTAACATCAGGTTTCAAGCTATTCACATTCAATGATACTATACTTATATTAATCTTTCACCTTTTTGTGTTTTTTTTTTCTTTTTCAGTTCATCTTTTGGTCTCCCTTTTCTGCCTCTCACCCTTCCCCAATAGAATGTTCTGCCTTTTTTCCTAACTCAGAGCTCATATCTCCTTCTTCTTCTTCAATTTCTAATACCCAACTTGTTCACCATCTCTATATGTGTCCTTTTCATGTATTAGTTTGCAGACTTCATCTAGGGCATCTTTTTCTATATTTTTATCTTGTACTTCCACATACTCACCCCCATTCTTTCATTATTCACGTCCACCCTTTTGTGTTTTCTTCCCCTCATTTTTCTCACTTTCTTTTGGATTCAGTAAGCTCCATGCAAGCTTCGCTTGAAGCCTACACAGACTTTATGTGTTTGCATGGTGAACAGTAGTACTAATTACATATCCATGCCGTGCATCCCACTTAAACATAAATAAGCATAGTTTCCTGCCTGGTGACAGTGTTGGCAGCCAGGAAACTGTGTAAAACAACATGAATAGCAAACCCCTTTACAGTACAGCAATCTAGGTTAGCAAGATTGCACAAAATGCCACAATGATTACCAGGGTTTAATATATAGTAATGTGTATCATCCAAACACAGTACAGAACAGTGCATAAAGTGGAGAATATTGTGAAATTCTATTCCAGTAATTTTGTACAAAAGTTGTGTAAATGATCTGTAAGGGTACATGGACTGCCATTTAAAATAAACAGTCAGGGGAAGTGTATGTGTATTGCATAGGGACACAAAGATCAACTGTAGGAATGAACATGAGAAAGAGGGCAGGTGAAACATGGTAATATACAGCAGATGAAGGCATGTAAATGGAAAACAGTTGTAGCAGAAACACTAATCACATAGCATGGTACAGTATGGACATCACAGTAAAACTGTATATTATCTGGCTGTCAGACAAGGTGACATAACAATAGAGAAGATGTCTTTGTGAGATAAGCAGCCTGACATGAACAATGGAGAGGACATCTATCAGGGATATTACATACAATTGTTGTTGGTTATATATTGTGAAGTTGTGCAAAATGAATTGCCTGAATATGAGTGTAATGCAGGCAGAGGTCTACAACAAGTGGGACACAGTTGCTGACCTATGGATAACAGTAGAAAAAGCATTCACAATCATGGACAATATCAGAATAATAACACCGGTAATCCCATGTGTCTGACACAACATGTATTCCTAGTGATCATAGATGGTTCTGCACAAATACATTTGTACAACTATTATGACATGTCAGCAATCTATGAGGCTAATCAAGCACACGTTCCTGCTTGATGTGTTAGGAGGGACACTGCTATACCTTTATGTGACATTGTGATAAAGCCAGGTTAGTTGACTGGTAATATATGGCACAATCTAAACTGTCATGAATGTAGTCATAGCCCATGCCATCAGTGTTGTCAAACAGCTATGTGTGTACTGTATGCATCATGAGAGCAAGTATCACACATGCATCTGGTGTAACACATTGATGGTTGTTACGCAACAAAAGACAGTAATGTTTATGAAACAAAAAGAATACCTAGGTATGGCCAATGAGATGTGTGACATCTCACTGTGGCAAAGGTGTTACACTTCAGTTACATTCCACTTGAAGATGTGTAGGGAGGTACGTGAAGAAGGGTGCATTGTACTCAGTTATTGGTGTGATGAAGGCTGTGAATTATGGGGAGGTATTATGACCTTTGATGTGGATATTCTGTACATACTCAGTAGTTGTGTTACATACAAGGTAGTACTCATTACTGTGGCCACATGCTGGTGGATGTTCCACATACTATCTACCCCAGAACACAGATCACATACCAATTGGTCTGATTTTAGTGTGTAATTTCTACATTATCCGTGGGTGGTACATTTGTTTTCATAACATAAGAAATCCACCCATGTTTTTGTTTCATTTCATACATTGTCATGACTGTGACAGCAATCTTTGGTGTATGTTGACACTGTCTGTATTATAGTAATATCACAGCTGGTGTCAATGATTGCCCCAAATTTTATATATATATATATATATATATATATATATATATATATATATATATATATATATATATATGTATCATTCTTTTTAATGTCTGTGACTTACATGATGGAGAGAAAAGGGCCTAGCAGCCAGCCCTGATGTATGGACTTGATCACTGGACCTGAGATATACTTCACCTCACACATTTCAACATATTTAGATGCCACATAGGTGATCCAGTGGTCTACCCATTTGATGATATATGTGTTTATGGTCACATCTGACAGTGCTGAGTGAATACCTCAGTGTGGATTTGTGTCAAATGCCTTGGTCTCATCAAGTGCCACAAGATGATAGTGTTCTCATCATGCATGCCCTTGATGACCTCTTCCAGGACATCTAACAGATGTAAAAGACATGGATGTAGCATTAACAACTCACCCATGTCTATTGTACACAGCCTGACTATTATTACTGTCCATATAGAAAGGATCCATGATTTCTCACCAAGATAATACAGGCCCTACAAACCATGCCATGACATACATGAATAGACTGAAAGCCCTGTTAGTCTAACCCATATCATATAGGATGAGGTGACTTCTGCCTGGCATACAGGCCAGTCTCAGACCATCCCCTGATGGGAGTATTACACATCTGCAAATCAACTATAGCTGATGACATCAGCTGTGTCTGGTGAGGAGAAAATGGTAATAGTGTCCCACATGTTGGTATAAAATGCTTTCCTCTAATGTCAAGCAAGTGCCAAACACACACACACACACACACACACACACACACACACACACACACACACACACACACACACACACACCAGTTGACTGCAGTGACAACAGAACCCCTACCTATCTAAGTACACAGACTGGAGAACACAATAATTTACACAAGCACCACTGCACAAGTCTGACTTTTACAAGGCTGCAGGCCAATGTATGGTGGATGACTTCAGCACTGGATGTTTGGAGAGACAATGTTGGGAGGACTGCATGAAATGGATACGTAGACATGTTCAACTGTCAAGCTATTTCAAGTCTTGCATGTTGCCAGACTGATGAGTGTGCAATGTGTAGTATGTAGTGGTTGAGTTCCAATGTGCAGGTATACTTTAAGAGACAGCTTTACAAACTATATGCAGACAGGTGTCCACATTACTACAAGTATTTACAAATCTGAATGTGTATTGTCATTCTAAACATGTGCATGGTATGTAACACATTTGTTATTAATTTATGTAGTTTAACTGATATATTTGTCAACAAGTACTGACAGACCAGTGGTGCAGTGCATAGGTGAAGTTAACACATGTCAGCATTGGAAATATGTGACATTTTCTTAGAGCCTTTGTTTTTTATGTTAACACATGTAGTTTTATTTCATGAAGACTAAACTGACAGTTAACAAAAGTAATACATGCTATTGTCTACTTTGCATAAGCAGCAGGTGTGTCTCATACCGTCACTACTAAGAACTCTCAGAATTTTAGCAATGAGTCTCACATTTATGCACTACTTCGCTATGGACATACAGGGAAAGTAGTAGAAATGTGTATCTCACATGCGCAAACACTTTACCAACCATCTTGCAAACCCACTGCTTGGTGGCACATTAGAGGGGGAAGGTGCCCAATTTTGGGCACAGAGATCAGGTGTTCAGGAGTCTAGAATATTTATTGGACTCTTGGTAAAGCACCACAGCCAATGGCTTCTGCAGGGGGACTATTCTGTCTCCCAGTACAAGTCTGAGGCTTGGAATATTCTGGCCAAGGCTATATACAATGCAACTGGCATCCTGCACACTGGAGAAGAGTGTAGACACCATTTCGCCAACCTAAAAATGCACAAGATGGATATGCTCAACCAGTTGTCGGATGAGTTTCAGACTAATGACATCCCACTATCATCTAAGTATGCTAATAAAGATAATTTATAATACATAGGTAAAGACAGGCAAGACTGGTATGCATAATGCTCATCTCATCTTTTCTTTTCTTTTCTTTTCACAGCTAATCCTGAAATTGCATTGAATTGGCAGGCTCATGCTGATCAGTTGGAGAGACTGAGGGAAGCAGGTGGTATGTATGCAGCACAAAATAAGTATTATTATAGCATTAAAAGATAAAAATAGAAATTGTTTTGTTTTCTATACAGTAGTAGCAAAGTGAGCATCCATACCCTAACTGTAAAATCAAGTATGCATGCCTAATTAAGACTGTAGTCACAGGTTATGGGGTCAAATACCATGAGTAACAACTATACAAAACTGCATTTCTTTAATAATATTACATAAATGAAATTGTGTACAAGTGGCATAAATGGCCTGCTGTTAACTGTAATTCATATAATTGGACCAAGCACATTTGCAATATATGCACATTGGAAGGATTACATTGATCAATCCATAATTATAGTTTGTAGTTGTCACGATGTATACTTAAATATAGTAGTTCAGATAAAATAGTTGTATACTTGTAATAATGCATTGTATATTACATATGATGGTACTAATTTAATCTTTTTTTTCTCTCACCCCAACCCTTATCTCTTTTTTTATTCGTATGTGTTGTCAAAATGTTTCCATGTCATACATCTGTATGAAATGGACATCAGCTGGGTACAACACTGTGTTTCCAAATGTTAGCCAAACATTCCACTTATACTGTGCTGAAGAGGCCATAAGAAGGCTGAAACATGAATGTCCACAGTAAGGTTTGGCTTTATTGGCCTGAATTTGTCCATAACAGACTCTAAAAGGAAAAATTCATGGACATTCAGAATTGCCATATAGCTGAAACACCTGATGTCCTTAAGGAGTCTATTGCATAAATCCCGTGTTACCTCTGATGCAAGAGGTTTTAAGGAATCACACAGTGGAAAGTCTAGCTTGGATAGATTTTTCTTTTAGTTTTTACTGATTGGTAAGTAGAACAATGGCAAATGATGCTTTCCTGCCAATTCCTGTTATCTCGTTAACTGGTAATGTGGAATTCCATGAAACAATGCCAACCATGTTTGCACAATATTAAGTGGAGAGCAACAGTGCCAAGCAGAGAGGAAAGTGATTTTTGAAATTGGAAGGTTAATCTCACACTTGACATTAGTTTGAGGGGTGTCTGTTTTAAGTGTTAGGTGCTTTAACTTTTTAGAAATGCACTGAGTGCATAAATTTCATGACCTGACACATGTTTGGTTTGGTTTTATACACTGATAACATTGATTCTTACAGTGTGGGATTCAAACCTGTGTATAAGAAACAAAACATTTTCTTCCACAGCAGTGATTTTCCTTCTTTACCACAGAAGAAGTGCTTCTCAGACATAGTCATGATTCATTCATAAATACAGATGATAGTTTGAGGTGTTAATCATACATGTGTGTGACCTGACAAGGTCCTTTTATACATAAATTCATTTCTGTATGTGTCTTATTTAAGTATGAAGGCCATCCAAGACCAGATAGCAGAATTATACTTGCACAGGCATAGTAGACAGTATACCCTTAGTCATACATCTGAAAACACAGTAAGGGTATCTTATCCCTCATATGTATAATTCATATCAGCTCCACTATTTCTGATTAGGTTGAAAGTGTTATAAGTGAGATTGAATATAATTTGAAATGGAACAACAGTAAAAATGTCAGGAATTTCCTGTATTAGAACCCAGAACCATGTGTATGGCAGCCCTATGCTTACACCTATTGCCACAAGAATGTTGAAATAACATTTGTATATTTTCCTGTTCATTACTATAAACTGACTGTCACAACAGTAAAAATATGTTGCACTTCCTGTATTAGAATTCAGGATAATCTGTATTATAGCCCTACACTTACACTTCCTGCCACAGGAATAAATGACAGCTGCATAATTCCCTATTCATTCTTAATGTCTATGTGTTATTCACATGCAGTGCCACTTAGCATGTTTGGGTGGTGGTCAATAGAATTAAGTTCTATTTAACATTAAATTGCTGACTGTTTGCATCCTGTCTGGACATGTTTAATGGCTGCAGGTGTTACATGGAAGCTGTACTCATCCCTCATTAGACCCATTATAGAATACAATGCCCTGTTTGGTATGTACCTCTCAAGACAGGGAAGTAAATAGTGTGGGAAGAAATAGCCAGGGAATTGTTATGGCTAGGCTTGTATAGACCCTTGGGCCGATAACCTAGTACCAATCTATGAACCTATGAAATGTGCAGGAGGGATGTAGGAAAGAACTATAACCATCCATTTCTTTAACAGTGTAAACTGAAAATATTAACAGAATATTAGCTAAATTTGGATTTGCACCTACACAAAGAGTGGTGAGAACAGCACAATCCTGTTGTATATCCAACTGGATTGAATCAAGTGTGTCAAGAAGAAATGTGTGTGAAATGGAGATCTATGTATGGGATGCCTTTTTTTTTTTTTTTTTTTTTTGTGGGACAGGTACCTATTTTTATTTTTTTACTTTAGTAAGAGAGGAATGTTGGGTAAGGGATGTTAATATTTCTGGGTCAGGTAAGTTGGGTAAGTAAGGAAGCAAATGCAAATGCAAACAGGACAAAAAAGACAAGACAGAGAGATGGAGAGAGACACAAGAGTTTGGGGACACCATGACTGGGATGATGGAGGGACCACATAAGCTCATCTCCATCAAACATGGAGATGGTGAGAATCTAGTCCTCACCCACAGGACTGTTATCACTGTCCACGTACTCTGCTGGCTGCTGGAGTGCTTGACATTTTCTCCTCCTATGGACTATGAGGAAAAGCAGCCTGACCCTATGCGCCAACCCTGGCCTCTCCTTATGGTTGATGAAATCCACACCTTTGCCAGTACTCCCAGACAGTTCCACAGCACCATCTGCTGGGGTAGTGCTACCTGAGTGTGTAGATAGTGCAGGCGAGCAAAGACAGTACTGCCAAGTTGGGTCCCAGATGTGCTGGACATCGGTACTGGATTCGGGGTACCGGGGCAATCTGATCCCCTAGGCTGGCCTACCTCACTGTGCTGTGAAGTATTTATTGATTTGTTACAGATGTATGACATACTAAAACAATGAATAACACGGTCATACAGACAAACCAATCAGTAAAAACTAAAAGAAAAATCTATCCAAGCTAGACTTTCCACTGTGTGATTCCTTAAAACCTCTTGCATTAGAGGTAACACGGGATTTATGCAATAGACTCCTTAAGGACATCAGGTGTTTCAGCTATATGGCAATTCTGAATGTCCATGAATTTTTCCTTTTAGAGTCTGTTATGGACAAATTCAGGCCAATAAAGCCAAACCCTACTGTGGACATTCATGTTTCAGCCTTCTTATGGCCTCTTCAGCACAGTATAAGTGGAATGTTTGGCTAACATTTGGAAACACAGTGTTGTACCCAGCTGATGTCCATTTCATATAGATGTATGACATGGAAACATTTTGACAACACATACGAATAAAAAAAGAGATAAGGATTGGGGTGAGAGAAAAAAAAGATTAAATTAGTACCATCATATGTAATATACAATGCATTATTACAAGTATACAACTATTTTATCTGAACTACTATATTTAAGTATACATCGTGACAACTACAAACTATAATTATGGATTGATCAATGTAATCCTTCCAATGTGCATATATTGCAAATGTGCTTGGTCCAATTATATGAATTACAGTTAACAGCAGGCCATTTATGCCACTTGTACACAATTTCATTTATGTAATATTATTAAAGAAATGCAGTTTTGTATAGTTGTTACTCATGGTATTTGACCCCATAACCTGTGACTACAGTCTTAATTAGGCATGCATACTTGATTTTACAGTTAGGGTATGGATGCTCACTTTGCTACTACTGTATAGAAAACAAAACAATTTCTATTTTTAACTTTTAATGCTATAATAATACTTATTTTGTGCTGCATACATACCACCTGCTTCCCTCAGTCTCTCCAACTGATCAGCATGAGCCTGCCAATTCAATGCAATTTCAGGATTAGCTGTGAAAAGAAAAGAAAAGATGAGATGAGCATTATGCATACCAGTCTTGCCTGTCTTTACCTATGTATTATAAATTATCTTTATTAGCATACTTAGATGATAGTGGGATGTCATTAGTCTGAAACTCATCCGACAACTGGTTGAGCATATCCCTCTTGTGCATTTTTAGGTTGGCGAAATGGTGTCTACACTCTTCTCCAGTGTGCAGGATGCCAGTTGCATTGTATATAGCCTTGGCCAGAATATTCCAAGCCTCAGACTTGTACTGGGAGACAGAATAGTCCCCCTGCAGAAGCCTTTGGCTGTGGTGCTTTACCAAGAGTCCAATAAATATTCTAGACTCCTGAACACCTGATCTCTGTGCCCAGAATTGGGCACCTTCCCCCTCTAATGCCAGACATAGCTAATACTAAAAGTAGAACAATGGCAAATGATGCTTTCCTGCCAATTCCTGTTATCTCGTTAACTGGTAATGTGGAATTCCATGAAACAATGCCAACCATGTTTGCACAATATTAAGTGGAGAGCAACAGTGCCAAGCAGAGAGGAAAGTGATTTTTGAAATTGGAAGGTTAAACTCACACTTGACATTAGTTTGAGGGGTGTCTGTTTTAAGTGTTAGGTGATTTAACTTTTTAGAAATGCACTGAGTGCATAAATTTCATGACCTGACACATGTTTGGTTTGGTTTTATACACTGATAACATTGATTCTTACAGTGTGGGATTCAAACCTGTGTATAAGAAACAAAACATTTTCTTCCACAGCAGTGATTTTCCTTCTTTACCACAGAAGAAGTGCTTCTCAGACATAGTCATGATTCATTCATAAATACAGATGATAGTTTGAGGTGTTAATCATACATGTGTGTGACCTGACAAGGTCGTTTTATACATAAATTAATTTCTGTATGTGTCTTATTTAAGTATGAAGGCCATCCAAGACCAGATAGCAGAATTATACTTGCACAGGCATAGTAGACAGTATACCCTTAGTCATACATCTGAAAACACAGTAAGGGTATCTTATCCCTCATATGTATAATTCATATCAGCTCCACTATTTCTGATTAGGTTGAAAGTGTTATAAGTGAAATTGAATATAATTTGAAATGGAACAACAGTAAAAATGTCAGGAATTTCCTGTATTAGAACCCAGAACCATGTGTATGGCAGCCCTATGCTTACACCTATTGCCACAAGAATGTTGAAATAACATTTGTATATTTTCCTGTTCATTACTATAAACTGACTGTCACAACAGTAAAAATATGTTGCACTTCCTGTATTAGAATTCAGGATAATCTGTATTATAGCCCTACACTTACATTTCCTGCCACAGGAATAAATGACAGCTGCATAATTCCCTATTCATTCTTAATGTCTATGTGTTATTCACATGCAGTGCCACTTAGCATGTTTGGGTGGTGGTCAATAGAATTAAGTTCTATTTAACATTAAATTGCTGACTGTTTGCATCCTGTCTGGACATGTTTAATGGCTGCAGGTGTTGCGGAAGCATGCTAACTGCCACATAATATCACTTAGTGGCGTTGCATGATGGAAAGCAGAAACTTCAACAATGTATCTTTTTTGACTTAACACTGTCCTTGTCCTGTCTACAGGAGTTCCGTCTGCTTCTTGTGTGGGCTACTAGTCCAAGTTTGTGCACTGCTAAATGTTGCGTTAACTGGGGGTCTGAAAACTCTTCTCTTTCTTGGCCATGGTCTATTAGCAGCAGGTCTATATCACCACATCGAATGGTGATAAGTGAGAATGCCCTTTGTTCGAACCTAAAAGTCTAAAAACCCTAAACAGCGAACTCATGGAACAGCGATTTTTTTTCTCAGGGTAAAAAATCACTGCTCTGTGAAAAAAAAGGTCCCAACTTTAAAACAAACTAAAAAAAAAATCAATGTTCAGTAACTTTGCGGTTTAGGGCTTTCGGACTTTTCGGTTCGAACAAAGGGCATTCGAACTTATCACCATTTAATATGGTGATATAGACCCATTAGCAGCAGCAACAGCATAGACTTCAGCCTGTTGCACATATACACATGAATTAAAGCAACAGCAGCCCCTAACATTCTTTCTGTATTGACTCCTTTCCATGGGTGTATTCTAATAGGTTGTTGAATTTGCAGGAAAAACCAGCACTGAGCCTACATGGTTGCTTTATAGCCTGATGAATATTTCCTCCACTTTAGATTGGTTGATTAGCATACAATTCAACTGCTTATGCTGTAATTAGCATGCTATGGTGTTTACTTGCTTACTGTTTATAAAACAATAGGCTACCATGTGTGCAGTTCGACATGTACATAGTGTAAGCAGACTACATAGGTTTTATTGAATCTGCCTTAGCATCTGTCTTCATTAATTTGTGGACAATCAAACCAAAAATGCGTTTTATTTCCAAATTTTCTACAATATAGTTTACAATTTTTGTCTAGAATTTCCAAAGTCCCCACTTTGCCCTTACCTTATTTTTGTACAGTTCTGCATTAAATGTGATTCAACCCCACAGGAAAAAAAAGCTTTTTTTAATATTATACACATTCTGATGCAAACTTAAAATATATATATATATATATATATATATATAAATAATTTTCTTCTTCTTCTTCTTCTTTCGGCTTTTTCCCGGTTAGGGGTTGCCACAGAGGATCATCTGTCTGCTCATGATTGGCAGTGAAGTTTTATGGTGTCGAGTTGCCAGCCCATCGCCCAACCTTCCACAAAAGGCACACACATGCACACGCTCACACCTAGGGCCAGTTTAGAGTGTCCAATCCACCTACTGCATGTCTTTGGGATGTGGGAGGAAACCGGAGCACCCGGAGGAAATGCACACGACCACAGGGAGGTAATGCAGACTCCACACAGAAGGCACTCCAGCCGAGAATCGAACCGGAGAACCTCATGCTGTGAGGCAGCAATGCTAACCGCTGCACCACCCTGGCCGCCCTATTCTCTTCTTACTTGTTCTAAATTGCAATGATGGTTTTCTTTTTAATGGTACATTTAAATTTTGATAAACAGTCCTGCTTCTTTCACGTTAATTAACAGATTTTGCTGATAATGCAAATGTCTCAAAAGTGGTTTTACATAAAGATTCAGTTCTTATATGTATTAATGCCATCATATCAGACAAACTGAATCCTAAGGGCATAACAACATTGTCTAAAATGCAGTACTTTGTTTATTTGTTGTTCATACTTTGTTTTCACCCGCATATGCCATGGTGGTGCAGAGGTAGCTTTGTCACCTCACAGCAAGTGGTTCTCCCATTTGATTCTTGGCTGGAGTGCCTTCTGTGTGGAGTCTGCATGTCCTCCCCGCGGTCGAGTGGCATTCGAAAGACATGCGTGGATGGGCATGCCTTCTTTGAAGGTTGGGCGTCAAGCTGGCACCTCGGCACCGTAAAAATCTACTGCCAATCATTAGCAGACCGGAGTTCCGCTGTGGGGACCCCTAACCAGGAAAACCGAAAGAAGAACAACTTTGTTTTCACCCTCACAACAGGCCTTTTCCTCCAGCTCTCAACACCTCCAGTTTGTCTGTCTGTATTTCTCTTCTGCACCTGCACACCCTTTTCTTTCTGCAGTTTTTCTGTGGAACCTGATACTGCTGCTGCATAAGTCATTACTCTGGAAACACTGCTGTCAGTCTCTCTGTGTTTATTGCTTTCTGTTCTATCTTTGTGAAGCCCAGCACAGAACATGCAATTAAATTCAGTTACTCCACTGTCCAGACACCCTGATGCCATGAGATTCACCCGCAAAGCAACTTCTTCTTCCTGAATTAATTTATTTTTTCTCCTTCTCCAGCTCATCTTCACTCACAGCCTCCATCTTAGATTCAATGATCACTGGTAACAGCTCTCTGGTGCCACCTAGTGATCACCTCACAAACAGTAGAGGCTCTTTATTTATACAACTGTTTACAATATAAGTTTTTACATATTTCCAAAGAACTTACATTAAATAGTATATTCCTTCATTATTGATACATCTTTACATTTGTATAGATCCTCACTTTTTTCCATAACCACCACTTAATTTTACTTATTATATTTGATAATATTCACTTTCAATTGAACATACTTCCAACACAGAAGGAGTTATAAGAGATCTGGGAACACAGGTTGACAGCAACCTTTCTTTTGACCACCACATTGCCATTGTGGTCAGAAAGTCCTTCTATCTATGTGGCACATCTCATTACTAAGGGTTTTGCATCCAGGAAGAAAGAGGTCATTGTCTTCCTCTACTCTTCCCTCATTAGGCCAATCATTGAGTACAATGCCCCATTTGGCATTTACCTCACTAAACACCTGCAACAACTGGAGAGGCCACAATAGTACCTCACAAAGAGTATCTTAGGCCTTAAACATTTGTCCTATATGGACAGACTAAAAAAACTCCAACTATTCTCTGTCTCATATTGCCTACTTAGAGATGATCTCTACTTGACTTACAAAGTCATGTCTGACCCAGCTCTGTTAGAAATGCTGCATCTAAAGAAATTCCAATCCCTCCGCACTACACTCTCCAGAGACCTCAACCTCATTACCACAATCAACAGAACATGTTGGAGGGACAGGTTCATAACCCACAGACTGCCCATGCTATGGGATAGACTTCCCATACAAGTCAAACAGAGCACCTCACTGGCCCTTTTCAAGAGAAATCTTGATGAGTGGATGGGAAATAGAAAATTCACCCCAGGGATCACTCCAGTGGCTTTAATCGACAGAAGCACTGGGAACTAAGATCGGGTGGCATGATGCCAGGGTAATCCTATGGGTTAGGCTTGTAAAGGCTCCAGGGCCATTAGCCTACTACACACCTATGAACCTATGAATCTATTCAGTCTTTCATTCCAAATTATCAATATAGTGCAAAACATTTCTTATCCAAATTAGTGACATATTCTTTACGATGTTTCCATAAAAATATATTCATTTGTACCCATATTTATCTGTTTATAATTTTGTAATTTTTAATTATTTTATTTTCAATTAATTTTCCCATAAATTTTTAACTCTTTTACATGTGCTAAGAATACATGTCCTGTTATTCCTCACTCTCCACAATAAAAGCAAAATATTTAATTTACTTTTTCTATAAGGTGTATGTCCCTTCACTGGCAACTTATTAATTTATAACCTTCATAGGAAATCTTGACATAGAATATTTTTCCTACACCATCTACTTCTTTCCTTTATAGCATTTATCTTTTCTTCTGTTAAATGTCCCCATGGATTCCCACAATAATTTTGCAACATTATATTTTGTACCACATTTTCATATTTTCATCTGTTCCTTCTATCTTATAATTTCCACAATTTAATTCTTTCTTGATACATTCTTATTTTTTCATTTCTCAACTTTTTCTCCATTTTATTCACTTTAATTAAACCCCATTCTCTCAAATATTTCTACTTAAATGTACTTATCACCCAACATATTCTCTTTTCCATTTATCCATTTCAAGACCTTATATAAATTTAATGAGGCTCCATATACCATCAGATTCAGTAAACCCAACCCCCCTTCCTCCTTTTCCATATGGCACAGTGGTGGAGCGGTAGCTTTGTCACCTCACATTAAGAGGTTCTCCAGTTCATTTCTAGACTGGAGTGCCTTCTGTGTGGAGTCTGCATGTCCTCCCTATATTTGTGTTGGTTTCCTTTGGGTGTTCTGGTTTCCTCACACATTACAGAGACATACGTCTAGAACATTTCTCTCTAGACCTCCACTGAAAATTGATTTTTTTCCAAGTCTGACTTTCCCAGTAAACAAGTGTTAAATAATAAATAAATATAAGACCCTTCTTTTGACTGGGTTTAATCTAGATTCCCAAATAAATTGAAATACAATTTCAATAAACTGCTTCTCCCATTCACTTGGTATCATATAGATACTAGCTATATATATATATATATATATATATATATATATATATATATATATTTATATGGATCTACCTCATAACACTGACAAACAAAAACACCGACAATGAGATCACCAACACCACAACACCGACAGTTGAAAAACACAAAAGTTCTCATGCCTAACAAACCACAATCCTGACAGTCAGCAAAAAAATCCATTTCCAAAAAACACACAAACACAAGCATACCAAAAACCTTACAAACCTACACTAAACCTTACATACACAACTATCTATGCACTAACCTTAACCCAAACCCTAACCCTAAGGTCCGTCGCTATAGCACACTTACCTTACCCACACCCTAACCCTGAAGTCCATCACTATCGCACACTTACCTTACCCGCACCCTAACCCTAACGTCTGTCACTATCGCATACTTACAAAATTGCACTCGTTTCGCATGTCGGTGTTTTCAGCATCGGAATTCTGAACTGTCGATTATTTCGGTTGTTGGTCTTCCGGTGTGTCAGTCTTTTCGTTGTCAGCATTTTCAGCTTTTGTTGTAGATCCACACATATATATATATATATATATATATATATATATATATATATATATATATATATATGATGATTTTCCCATCTATATTGTGTTTATCAAATGTACTTTCTTAATAAATGACAATATATACCTACTCCACATAATAATAAGCCCGTTTAAGTCTCTCAAAACATTTTCCAATTTTTCCTTCAATATATCATATTGTCCAAAATCAGTTACTAACACCAACAGTTTTCCTTTTAAACTGTATCCCTTCCAACTCTTTATCACATCCTAAACCCTTACATTTTTCTTTATTAATGCTTACTCCAACTATTTGTAGTCTATGTACATTTAGAATTGCCTTCTTTATTTCTTCTTCATTTTTAGTTGTTAATATTACATCATTAGCATAAGACATAATAATGGGATACATCACAACCATTTCCTGTACATATTTACTTTTGTCCAATTTTTCATTTAATTCTTTATCACACAATTCATAACTATTATGAACAAAATACTACTCAGGGCATTTTAATTTTACACTTCTTTGTATCTCTATTTCATTTAACCAAACATTTACTAAAATTATAATTTTAGCATTTTTAATATACTGATTCACATACTTTATTGATCTTTTTACCAAAGGTGTTTTCTTCCATTATTTGCCATAAGGAATCATGCTGTATTGAATCAAATGTTTTATTTATATCAGTCACTATTAATTTTATTTTGTTTTGTCCTTTCTTAATATTATCCACTATTTCCCTAATTATCATTAATAAGTCTTTGCTTCCTTTTCCTGTAACTCCATAAATATCTTCTTCCATTATAGGATTCAATTTATTTTCTAATCTTTTTTGTATTATGTTCATAAATCATTTATAATCAGTATTATTCAACACAACTGGTCTCCAATTTTAAATTTCTTTCTTTTCTCTTTTTTTCCATATAAATCTCATAGCACTACTACATATTTCTTCATAATTAATCCCATCATTTCACCATTCATTTAACATCGTTATCAAAATTTATTTTGCCTTTTATTTGGCCATTGCATTAAATTCCTATACATTAAATATTCTATACCATCCAGTCCAGCTGCTGAAATTACATTCATTTTCTTTATTACCTTGTCCTGTTTCTTTTATTATTGGTTACATTTATGTGTTTTATGTTTTGTATGGCTTTTTTCTAACTGAAGCTTTTCTCCCTGGACCTCCCCTGAAAAAGGGCAGATGTCCAGTCGGACTTTCCCGATAAACAAATGTAAAATAATAATAATGTTAAAAATAATTTGTTCCAATCCTTTATTCATTTCTTTAGAAAATCATTTTACCCTACACCGAGTTTTCCTTTTTATCACTTTCCTTTTTATCTTTTTCTTTTTATCATCTCTTTCACATCCATAACAGTGATGTCCATTATATTTATCTGTTCTCTTTCAGTTTTCCTTTTTTATTTTTCATCAGTCTAATTATACCACTATGTTCTTTGACTTTTACACTTAAATATAGTGATACTTCTTCCATTTTTTCCTTGTAAAATATTTTTGCTTATATAATAAATAAATCTTTAATTTTCTCTTGATTATTTTGATAAATCTCTTCTTCTTTTCTAAAATATTCCCTTTCATTCCCATCAAGATTATTTAGGATGTTTTTTGTATTTCTCTATAGTCCTTTTTATCTTTTTGTCTTTTCCTATTTTCCGATATTAGATACATTTTTTACATTTTTCTTTAAATGCTATCCATCATTCTGACCAATTTTTGTAAAAATCTCTCATTGTCAAATGAGATTTCCATAGCATTCTTATATTTTCTCAACCTTTCTCATTGCATTCATTTTTCATTAATTCTTTTAATTCTTTCCATTATTATATATTTTGTATTCTCATCAACATATACTGCTAAATAATCCAAAAACCCTGTTTCTTCTGCTTCTTCTGTCACAGTTCTTATGTTTTTAGATAACAGAAAGTAATCTATATTTGTTTAGAATTGTCATCTCCAATAAGTATTTTTTTTTAGATTCCATAATTCTAACTTTCAACATTTTATTACTTCTATCACTGTCTTATCTGATCTATTTTTTGTGTGCTTTTTATAACTTAAATCACAATTAAAGCTTCCTGTTACTATTATATTCATATTTACTATAACATAGTGTAATATTTCTTGAAATAATTTCTCCCTTCCTTTATATATCACATATGCATATATTACTATAAATGTATACACTTTCCCTTCCCATCTAAAGTCCACTATCATCAATCTCTCTAAATAACTAAAGTATGATCCATATTTTGCATACCCTTTCTATACAATATAGCAATCCCTGAATAGTTTTTATAACCCAAATTCCATTTTATGTCCCCTAATCATAATGTTTCTGTCTATTCTCATGTTTTCATTATTTAAAACCCTAATATCTTCTTGCATTATCAAATTTATATCACATGTATTATACCATCCTATCACTCCAATTCTCCTAACTGCATTCTTTATACTGTTAACATTAATAGATAAAATCCTAAGATTATTTGCTGCCCTTCTATTTAATTTACAATTGTTTATTTATGTTTCCTTTCTTTTTAAGTTTCATTCCTAAATCCTGAAACTTTCTTTTCCTATCCTTAATCCTTTTCTCATGTGAACTTTTCATTTTAACTATTTTCCATTTTATATATTCGTCATCACTAACTTCTGTTCCTCATTCCCTATCCCCTTCCCTTTTTGTGCATTATCCATATTTTTCTCTTGATTAATGCCATTACTTTCCCTCCTATTTTTGTTGCTCTTCCTGTTGCAATAGCTCCTTCTGATTTACATTTTCTTTATTTTGTTTTTCTACATCACACTGTAATTTTTACTTCTTCCTATATTCCATCCACACATGTCCTGTTCGCTTACATTTATAACTTATTTCTTCACAGTTTTTAGCATCATGGCCAGTTTTCCCACATGAATAACATCTCTTTTTTATATCAAAATTGTTTTAATCAAATTACAGTTCCAAGACCCTGTTCAGAGTTTTCTATTATTAATAACTTTAGAAATGTCATTTAAATCATTAAAAACACTCCCTAATATGTATTTTAACAGATTCTCTTTCAGTTTCTGTCTGATTATTAACTTTTCTTTGTGTTTCTCAAAAAAAGTCTGTATAATGTATTTATTCTGTGGATATATATCTTTTTCCTTTACATACTCATTCGAAAAGTTTCTAAATTTTCATCAATCTCAAAAAATGCAGAATAAGTCTCTTTTTTAATTAGAATAAACATTCTTGGGTCTATATTATATATTTGAAGCTTCAAAATTTCGAACCTCATATGTTCGACAACATATGAGCAAAACTTGAAATCTTGAATATATAATAAAAAAGTAAACAAAAAATTCTTGCCTTAATGCTCTGAGCAAGGGGCAAGCCCCCCCTGTACCCCCCACTCCCCTACTTAAATATACCAACTCCGACACTGCACTTCAGTTCAGAAAATGGAAATGTTCCCATTCTGCGCATATGGAGCCATTGCCTTTCACCTTCGAACTTTTCAAAGTTCGATCATATAGTGTCAACCATATATTCAAACTTTGAAACATTCAGCAATTTAATAGGGACCCAACGTTCTTACCTCCTGTGCCTTTATGCCTAAAGGCACAACTATTTTGTCCCATATTTCATACCTATCCATTTCCAGTTCTTCCTTATCCTGAATTTTCACTACATACTTCTTCTCTCATTCTTCTGTTTTCTGTCTCTCCCTACAGGCTACTATTTGTGTTCTAACTACTTCTGCAAACATTTTCTTCTTTATTTGTTGTTCTTCTATGTTATTTATTTTTTCCATAATTTCATCCCATGATATTTCCTTTTCCATCTCCGGCTCGCTTTATTATATCAACTTTTCTAATTTATCATCCCACAACCCTCTCGGCTGGAAGATTGCAATTATAACTTCTTCTTTACCTTTTGACCCTTCAAATAGCTCATGCTGAAATATCTCCTCTGAATCCTCAATCTGATCTCTGTTGGCCTTCTCCCAAACATTTCTCCCCTCTTCAAACTCAGCAAACATCTCTATGGAGTCAGCTTTGCCTCTACTCCATTTCCTTTGGTCATCATGTTTTGCTTGCTGTTCTCCCAACTGCCACTCTGCCAGGAATGGAACAGATGCTCACAATCAACAGCCATGTGTACCACAAGTGTTGTAGTGGTAGGAGAAGTTTCCTGATTCCCTGGCCAAATTTCTCTAGAAGCATAAATACCAATTCAGGTCACTCCTGAAAAGAAGCTACTAACTTAGGGGGACAAACCTGGTCAACAAAGGTAAATAAATAAAATATTATCAGTTACTGTGGAAATAAATGTTATTTAGAAAAGTTACCCAACTGCTAACATGACAGCTTAAGACGATTAGCATATCATGTACCCATACTTCAGTAGGTTAACACATCTAACATTTTGTCATTCTGACCTGTTGAAACTCAGCTACATCCTCATCAGTTAGTTAAAGGACTGCCAGAGGCAGGTAGAGGTAAACAGTATAACTATGTTCTGCAGCCTGCTATTCAAAATGCCTAACTAGTACAAAACTGATCTTCTACATATGACTAGAGTCATATGGTTTTGTTGGGTCTACTTCACCCTGTCGTAGGACGACAATATCGAAGCTGATATTGTCGGCACCAAATTGTCGAAAGCAAAAGTCATCACGCGTGTAAACGGAAATCTCTGTAAAGGGAGATTTCCGTTTACTGCAATGTAGTGCAATCTTGGAGTTGGTATATTTAAGTATCGGGGGTGTGGGGGGTGCAGGGAGGTTTGCCCCCCTGCATAGAGCAATTTGTGTTGTGTTTGGGTGGTTTTTTTTTGTGTGTGTTCGATGTTCGGGGGTTTCAACATTTTCGTGTAGATTATTATGCTGTCGACAGTTTGAGTTTTCAACAGCATAATATAAATGCGTTTAGTTCTACCAATGATGTCATTTACTTTTTTTAGCTTTAGTTACATTTCATTATGTGTTGCTTTGGCTTTCCAGTCACTGATAGTAATTCACAATATATTACTCAAGCAAGTGTTTGTGTAGAGTTTGGATGTTCCCACTGAGTTAATGTGGTTCTTTTCCCACCTCTCAAAAACATGCAGACTGTTTCCAACTCAAATTCACCCAATAATTGAGTTGCTGGTTGTGAGCAACAGCTTAGATTCTAGACAATGCCTATCTGGCAGAAGAGTTGTATCCTCTGGATAGGATAACACAAGATCAGACTGCACCATATCAGCACTAGTCACTAGTTGGTGTAAAAATTTTCAGTAGGTGATTTGGTCATATTAACTAATATTGCCAAAAATGGGCAAGGGTTTTTGCTGGTGATAAGTGGGTTGTGGACCTTGTTCACTCTGTCCTATACCAGAGATTCATGCTAATGGTTGTATGAGGTATATGTACCTCTGTCGACCAATGTGTAGCTGCCATAAAGCCCAACAACCCTGGGTCAATTAGCTATTGTCCGGCCAGAGTGCAGTTGTACAGCTCAGGTTTCCCGGAATAACTCTGGATGTAAAACTGATCCATCTGCCAAACTAAAGATAGCTACACTCAGTATAGGTTCACTTACAGAATGCAGGTGGTAAGTGGATGACAAGATGATAAGGAGGTGACTGGATATCCTCTGTGTTCAGGAGATACGTTGGAAGGGCAGTGCAGCAAATCCTTGGGATGCAGATTGTGCTAGTCAGTCTGTCCTTCCCCTGAGTAGTACACTCTGTCCTTCCCTTAGCGTATTACTCAGGAGAAGGACTGACTAGAAATGGTAGGGGAATTGAGGGAAGGTAAAGTCAACAGAAAATAGTGAAGATGTAATCAGAATTAGTGACAGAGTCAAGACAGTCAGACTCCAGTATGAGGATGCGACAGTATACATAATCTAATCTTATGTCCTATAGCAGGGTTGTGATAGCAAAAAAAAAAAAAAAAAAAAGAGTCCATCCAGTCAGCAGCTGCAGGACCTACTAGATAAAGCAGGATAACATGAATTGGAGCTGATAATGGTGGACCTGAATGCACATATCTAGACAGACATAAACTGATACAAGGACAACCTTGGTCCACACAGATTTAGGCAACAGGAATAAAAAAGAAGAGGCCATTCTAAATTTCTATCTATCAAATGACTTGAAGGTGTCCAACACATAATTTAGCAAGACAGACACTCATAATGTTATATACAAAATGGGCCAACATGCAACTCGGATATATTTCCTCCAATTAACAAAAGGGCACTGGGGTAGAATCAAAGTCATTCCTAGTGAAACAGTCATCCCAAAATATAACCTAATGATTGCTGCAATCACCTGCAAGCAGTTATCAGAGAAGGCTCTAATGTCAATAGAGGCTAGGCTGAAGACCTAAAAGTTGACTGGAGTGGAAGCTCAAGAGTTCACAGAAATACTCTGGCATCAAAGGAAGAAGAGGAAATAGATGGAAATGGTGAATGGCAAGGCCTCAAAACCACATGCGTGAGGACTATAAAACAGATATGTGACTGAACCAGGTATGGAAGAAAGGTACATAATGAATAGTGATGGTTGAATGTACCAGGAAGCCATCAAAAGAAAGAAGGAATGCAGGGAAAAAATGAGAGCTAGAAAAGACAGACAAGACTAGGAAGGAATACTGCTTGGCTAACAAAGACACTAAAAGAATAGTTGTAATAGCAAAGAACAAGGCAACTGGGGCACTCAACCATCTTATGGAAAGTGATTCAGCAAATGGCACAAAGCAAAGACAGAAAGTCACTCTATATAAGGGATTTGCCAACAATAACCAGCTCACCAGTCCACAGGATATCACAGGCAGATGGAAGTGCTTCCAGCAGCTTCTGAAGTAAGAAATCCCCACAGAAGCTGTACTGCCCCAGACACAGCCTAAGATAGAAGGAGAGGGAGAAGCCCACCCTAGAAGACATAAGGCCAGAAATGAAGTCAGGAAAAGTAGCCATCTCAAATGAGATCACAGCAGATATAATCAAAGATATTGAGTGAGTTAGGGAAGAATTTGCTCTAAAGTGTATTCATGGGAGTATGGAGAAAAATGTGTATTTCAGATGACTATAAAATAAGCATTCTAATGCCAGTATAAATGCACAAAGGGGACATTAACAACTGTGGGAAGTATAGAGATATCAAACTCCTGTCACACTGCATGAAAGTTCTGGAGATGGCAATTGCTAAACAAATGGGTAGAGTAGTAGAAATTAAGATGGGAGATTAGCACTTCAGATTTAGATCAGGATGCAGCACAACTGAACCAATTTTTGCAGTGAGACAGATAGTTGAGAAGATGGTAGAGATGAGGAGAGAATCTACCTGGGCATTTCTAGACATGGAGAAAGCATATGACAATGTTCTGTAATGGTTCAAAGTCCCAATAACATTGACAGAAGTAGTGCAAGCTATGTACAAGAAGCCAATGAGACAATCTGAAGCATTATTTTGGTCATTGAGGGGTTCCCATTTGAAGTGGGTGTGCATCAGGGTTCAGCTCTGAGTCCACTGCTGTTCACACTGCTGATGGACTACATTAGCAAATATGTCATGGCACATGGCACAAAGCTGCTGTATGCAGACAATGCGGCATTACAGGCAGAATATGAGCAAGAATGTCAGCAAATGACATAGGAATGGAAATCAAAAGACACACAGGATGAAACTGAGTAAAGATAAGACAGTTGTCATGGCAGTGAATGGGGCAATGAGAAGTTGCAGAAAATTGAGATAGAAGACAAAATGGAACAAGTTATCAGTTTCAAGTATTTAGGAGGGGTAGTTGAGGAGAAGGGAGGTCTAATGCTACCGCTATACCACTCTCAGAGGATTTAAACCTCTGTATTTAACTCATGCTAATATTCATGCATAAAGAACTCATCCATGCTAATGTTATTTCTATATTATTCTCAGATGATTTAAACCTCTGTATTAATGTAAGCTTGTACTACTGTTCTCAACCACTAAACATGTAAATATGCTTTACATCCTTCGCCAAGCTGCTGTTTAACTTTTGTTTAGTTTTTGCTATTTTGTATGTAAAATTTTCTTAGTTTGTTTCTGTTTCCACTATGTATTGTACTTCATATTATGGAGCTTGTATCATGTATTATTGAAGCTTTTCTCCCCGGGCCTCCACTGAAAACGGACTCTTTGAGCCCAGTGGACCTCCCCTGTCATCAAGCTGGAAATAAATAAATAAAGTCTTAATGAAGAGGTCCTAGCTAGAGTTGGAGGGGCTGCAGCAAATTGGAACTGAGTGTCATGGGTAGTTTAAAACAGGAGAATGCCAAAGAAGCTGGACAGCAAGATGTATAAAACTGCACTACAACCAGTGCTACTGTATGCTACAGAAACCTGGGATGTGAAGACTTAGCAGTTAAGAAAGGCAGAGGTGATAGAGATGAAGTGCCTGATATGGATGGTAGGGAGCACATTGTGGACCAGATGAAGAAATGAAGACATGACAGCAGAAGCTCATGTTGGTCTAGTTGAAGAGAAGGTCAAAGAGAAAACATTACAGTGCTTTGAGCACATGTGCAGGGAAGTAGACGTCAGTCTGGACAAGAAGATTTGGAACACACAGGAAGAAAGCAAGATGAAATGAGTGTATCCAGCAAAGAGATGGATGAATTGTAAGGGCAAATACCTGAGATGGTCAGACATAACTGTCAATGAAGTTAGTAGATTGGCACCGAATTGAGAGAGAGAGCTGGCAACAATTGATTCAATGTTCCAGACCCATGTTAAAAAAAAATCGGAGAAAAGCAGTCAATGGCAATGATGATGTTGATAATAATGAGGATGATTACAATAATTCAGATATGTATAATGCATTCTTTTACCTGGACTAGCTCAGTACACAGTAAATGGTATTATACATATAGCACTCCACATGTTCTTTAATGACATCCCCTTTGCACAAGAATTTATTTTCCTGCACACTTAGTAACTCATACAGTGATGTACATATTGCTTGTCAGTAGAAGTGATCATTCGTCTAAGATTTTCACACACAAGTGAACTATGTATTCTCATTTCCATTTGGAATAAAACTGGTATATGCTCATGGCAGAAACTCATATATTTGCTCAAATCATGGAAATTATATTGTCAAAGTAGTTTAATTGGCATCATACAATATAATTTTTATAATAAAATCATCTGTGACCTTAATTTACTAAAAGCAATTTACCAGTTAATTTCTGAGTGCAGAACTTCAGGGATTTCAGACTTGTTAAAGTTAAACAGATCTCTATTAATATTAATGACACAACAATGAAAATATTTTCTACAGCCAAATGCAAATGCTTATTGCTAGTGCACTTGCCTGCAAAAATAAGCCTTTCATACACATCTGCATCTCATATGCTGTACAGCTCTTCCAGTGTTGTATAAGAATATCAATTTTATTGCTTTCATAATGCAGTTCATATTTTACCGTCCCACTTGGGAATGGTGCAGAGCGTTAAGGCTGTGGGCTGTAGTTCAAGCAGTGCAAGGTTTGATTCCTTCAACCTTTATTTGCCTTCTATGTCACCTTGAGCAAGTCACTTAAATAGACGGTGCTTAGGGGCAAACTAAGAATTTGTGTTAGGCTTCTCAATCATCACCTGCACTGCAAGTCTAATAAGTACTTATGAACCATAAGTAGACATTTTTAATATTCATATTCTGCATCCTAGAAGCACATCTAAAACATGCATTGAGAGATTTTCACTAGAGTGCACTTCTTACCATATGGCACAGATCTCTAAGTCAGAGACTTCTTTAAATACTTCTGCATCATCAACATAAGTGAAAACGGCCCACTGCTTATCTCGGCCACTGCCCCTATGTGTGCCATTTGCTCCTCCACATATATTTCATTTTCAGGGACATAGTCCTATTATTAACTTTTATACATGCATATATGTGTAGCAAGGAGGATTCTGGAGTAAACATGCAGCTTAATTTCATGTCAGGAAAATGCACGTCTTTTCAAAAATGACAAATTATTTTCAGCATCTACTGACTTATAAACTATATCACTGCTGACCTAGAATAAACTCCTTGCAATTGTTTTACTTACTGCATATAAATACAGATTTCTATTAAAGTGCTGAGACTGGGATGATTTCCAGGTAATGAAATAGATTTTCAACTGATATACAGTAGTAGATACCATCCTTTTTATTTACCTTAAAGACAACCACTTTTATTTATTTAATGCATCTACTTTTCTTTGTTGTTGTATTGGTTGTATCCAAGGAAGATTGAACTAACAGAAAGATGATTAACTCATTATTATCAGCACACTCATTATAATACCAGGGCTTATCTTCTTCTGCAGTGCATTTTTAAAGTTAAAGATGCTGTCACGGCTCCCTATTGAAATGTCAAGACTCTTAAAACTGAGACCAGGAATTATGCAAAAAAGAAAAACAAAAACACAGGAAAAAATGTCAAACATCAGTTTTATCATTTAAAATTATTTTTTTACAAAGGCTCAAGCACCCATGTTCACCCCCCCCCCCCCAAACAGATACACCAGCTGTGAGATCTCTATACCTCAGAGAATAGGGAATACTCGGAGTACTCCAAGATTGCTGCTTCTTGGAGTATTCCCTATTCTCTGAGGTATGGTGATTTTCAGTCATTCAGTCTCGCTATTTTCGGATCCACACTGGTGAGCTTCAGTATTTTAAACAGTTACTCGTGCATACTTCATGAGTGTAACCAGACCACTGTTTTTAGGGAAGCTCATTTTGTGCACAATAGCTTTCTTATAGCAAGGTTCTCAATTGCTTAAAGTTCTTTTTACTTTATTTTTATACATATTAACTGCTTTTGTATACTGGTCTATATGCCATTTTCACTTGTGACACAAACTAGAAACTGTCAGTTTTATTATAGTAAACATTTATAAGGTTGTATTACGTTACATATTTTAAAGGGAACATGCATAAAATGACATTAGATTATTTTTTTAGAAAACACAAAGAATGTTAGAATTTTACAAGATAACATTTAAATTCATTAGGCTACTTACAAAGAAGAATTATTTGAATGTGTACTCTTTTACACTAATTTTCCTTAAGAGAGCACAATGCTATAAAAATTACAATGCTGGAACCTAGATATCTTTTGGAATCTAATTTGCTTTTATTCATACCACATAGTATGTTGTAATGCTATTTATAATGGATTTGAATACTATTCTACTACTCAAACAGGATTTTATTAATGTTCACATTATAGTGTTAGATATAGGATCAGTGAGCTTTGGGGTCTCTCCCCGGGATTCAGCAAGCAGCCGTGCAGGAATAAGTTATTCTTGCATGGCAGGGACTGTTCCTGTTCAGCATGGCAGCACGCCATGCTTTAAAATGGACACGGTTTTGTGTACGAGCACAGGGGGTGTGTCTGAGAGCAGAGATCTGACAATACACATGCCCCCTGCACTCCAGAATTGCCTTTCAGCAATTAAAAATGAGCAAGAATGCTCATAACACCCCAACCTGTCAGGAAAAGAAAAAATATATGTGGTCAAAGGCAAAAGGGACAATCATCCCTACCAAGCATACCTCTCAACTGTACAGATTTTCTCAGAATACCCAGATATTAGTCTCATATTTATGGTGTGTTCCCCCAAAAATGTGTACCTGTCTGGAAAATAGCTGAGGACTGAAGTCATTAAATAATGACAAAACATTTGAGTTTAAGACTCCACACATCCATCAGAAAATTCATGCTAATGTAAAACCTATTATTCTATCAACATTTTAAGTTTGCAAGAGCAATATTTAAAATCCAGCCCTATTTGTCCCCATCACTGTAGGCTTTGTCCTGATATTTTTCTCTAAGTGGTTGAGAGGTATGCTACAAAGCCAAAAGTTATTAGGATAACACAGGCAGCATAAGCACATAGTGCACAACTCCCAAACCGTCAGAGTAAGGAATGTGGACAAAGCCAAAAGGGACAATTGTCTCACAAAGCAGAAAGCTGATAAAATAACAGATTTAGCATTAGCAGTGATATTCTGAAGGGTATAAATAAAATAACACTACAAAACATTTTATTTATAAATGCGATAAAGTTTAAGTGTAGCTGCTCCGATTAGTCCATTGCTTAGCTAAGCTTAGTCCAGCTTAAACAGCACAAGAAGTTAAATAGCAAGAGACATCCAACATAAGCAGTATTGCAATAGTGTACTGGTTAGAGCATACATTTTGCGAGCAGCCATTCCCAGTTTGATCCACAGTGTAACCAATTCACATTTTACATGTGAAAGCAGTTCATAAACATTTTTGTTAGTATTACCTACTAAATAACATATATTTGTTAACTGAAGTATTGCATTAGGTCCAGATGTGAGGTGTCAGTTTAATAAAGTTGTGAAATCCCCATATAAACACAAGTGCCCGATACGGTATACTCACACATGAATAAATGTAATGAAAGCACATTGGGGGATATCAGGGACAGTAAACACATGTATAATATGTAATGAATGATGAATCAATGCCATACAGCAGATAGTCTATAAAATGAAAAATAAGCAATGCTAAGCATTGCATAGCTCTGCTTACCAGGTGTAAGCATTGTGTAAATATGACTGCTAAGCAATAAGTAGCCCAGCTAAGTGGATATTTGCCCATTGGTAAGCAGTGCTGAACCTCTCCCTTTAAGCAATGCCAACCTTAGCTAAACAGGTTTGCCAGTAGCTTAGCTTAGCTCAGCATATTCATAATCAAGCAATCATAGCAAAGGATGGGAAATCAGCCATATTTGAAACTCACAGGTGGGAATACAGCTCATAACTGGTTGCAGCTTCCCACTGTAGGCAGGATGGTAGGATTTGGAGAGGGATTGCACTTTCGGGTGCAGTGCTGAGGCATACAGGAGTCCAAGCTGATGGTAGGACTCCTGGTAAAAAAACATGAAGAGAGACTGCTGCAGGGCCAGTACCAGGGTTCCCAATAAAAAGTGGAAGCCTAAGGCCATCTCATCCATTATCTCACCAGTGCCACTGGTATCCCTCGGACTGGTGAACAGGTCAGGCACTACTATGCTGACTTGAAGTGGAGAAAGAAGGAGGGCTTGGATGAGTGGGTCCAAGAACCAAGGCAGAGGGATGATATCCCAGCAAAGTGTAAGTAGTCATACCATTACTGCTTACTAAAGTCCAGTGTGTGTATGTGATAGATAGGTATGCCTAAATATTGCTCTATTTCCTTTACAGCTGCAGCTGAGTGGGTTGTGAATCAGGAAGCCCATGCAAGTAGGCTGCAAAGTCTGTGTTGCAAGGCTGGTGAGTAACATTCCTGCTTGTAGTAGTCATACCAAATAAATATAAAGTAGTAGAAAGCCACCTGGCAGTATAAAAACTGTTGTATGAGTTGTACTGAATAAACCAAACAATATGATAGTAATAGTCCCATATAGGTCATATTTAAATAAAACTGTAACTGCCTGGCAATAAATATCTAAATCATATACTGTTTGTGTTTACTCTGGTATTGTATTGCATTTATTGTTTCATTTTCTGAATAGTAATGTTGCATTAACCACTGTTACTCACACTGTGCTACATACAAAAATGACTGTATAAGACTCTTGTAAGTACAAGATCAGATTGTACAACCAAGAGAGACTTAGACAGAAAACACTGAAGAGATTAACAGCAATAGCCAAATAGCACACTCTACTGTGACTCAAATTCTTGTATTTTTAGCAAACACAGCCATGGTTTGAATCCTGGGAGTGGTAGTAAGCTGTATGCATAATCATACCTCTCAACTGTACAGATTTTTCAGAATGTCCAGATTATTGGGCTCATATTTTCTGCCTGTTCCTCTGTCCCCCTGGCAAATCAGTGGGATGACCTCAGAATTGTAGTCATGAAATAAATGACATACATTTGATTTCCAGACCGCAAAACCTTCAGAAAATATATATTAAAACAAATCCTGTCACTCATGTAACTCTCCAAGTTTATGATAGCAATATTCAAAATATGCCCCTATTTGTACCCCCATGTTGTCAAGCTTTGTCCAGAGTGTGTGCATTAAGAGATTGAGAGGTATGTGCATAATATTAACTGGAATCTGGAAATATGTGTAGAAACAATCAGGTATTGTTAACAAACACTCCCTCCACAGGTCTGTTAGATAAAAAAACTGTGCCTGCCAATAAAGATGTAAATCCAGGACTGGTAGTGTTTACTCTGGTATCGTATGGCCTGACATGTAGCATTCAGTAACATCTTATATCAGAATAGTACTGTTGTGTCAACCACTGTTTCTCACACTGTGCTACATAAAAATATTTGTAGGAATGTCTGAGTAAGACTGTTGTAATAACAAGGACAGAGTGTACAACCAAGAGAGACTTAGAAAACACTGAAGAGATAGACAGCAATATCCAAACAGCACGTTCTACTGTGACTTAAACTGCTGTATTTTTAGCAGACACAGCCATGGTTTGAATCCTGGCAGCAGTAGTAAGCTGTATGCATAATCATACCTCTCAACTGTACAGGTTTTTCAGAATGTCCAGATAATTGGCTCATATTTTCTGCCTGTTCCTCTATCCCCCTGGCAAATCAGTGAGATGATCTCAGAACTGTAGTCATGAAATAATGACATACATTTGATTTTCAGACCTCAAAACCTTCAGAAAATGTATATTGAAACAAACCCTGTCACTCATGTAACTCTCCAAGTTTATGACAGCAACATTCAAAACATGTCCTGATTTGTACCCCCATGTTGTCAAGCTTTGTCCAGAGTGTGTGCATTAAGAGATTGAGAGTTATGTGCCTAATATTAACTATGAATGTGGGAATATCTGTAGAAACAGTCAGGTAGTGTTAACAAACATTCCCTCTGCAGGTCTACCAGGTAAGAGATGTAAGAATGTAGCTATAAGACAGTTGAAATATACACTGTGTACAAACATACCACTGCCCAAACCAAGGCCATAGGGTATTGTAATAATACCTGTACCTTAATGATTGAGCAATGATCATTAAAGTTGTGAGTACTACAAGGATATATAAGTTGTTAATTGACATCTCTATCTCCCCCCACCATATCTGCAACAATAATCTAAATACACAAATCAATGGGTATGTTTACATCAAACCTACTGTTGGGATGTATGTCCTATTGTTCAATAAATATTGAAATGTGTTTCTATTAATGTTCCATGTTGGAATACTATCATTGGTGGCCTGTTGCTATCAATGTAACCTGCATGCCATTGTAATGGCCATTGTGGTTCCATATATGCATGTGTTCTGTTTGCTATGCAACTGTTCCAAATCTGGTATTTTGGGCTAATGGAGTATATGCATGCTGTTATAAATAATCCTGGATTGTGTTGACTATTACTAACCCACATATGTTTTAAAACTGCAATACCATAGCACATATGGGAAGGCCGGTCCCAGCGGACCCACTTCGCCCACCTATATGCCCGTGGCACCAGACCCTAGCATGACTGGGACCCAACCCATGACCTCCTCATCTGCTGGTCCTGCACCACCTTCGGGTGGAACCGCCTCAGGGGATGGGGCTTGTTGCCCCCTGGGAGTGGGTGCAGACAGGATCCTGTCACCCGAAGTCAAGTCTGAGGATTGGTGCATATCGAGCTCCGAAGGGCGTTTGGAGATCTGCTACTCCAGCTTGAGGGCCATGTGGTACATTTAAAGGGTTAGC
>NC_056738.1:534903466-534985966 GCF_019279795.1 Protopterus annectens | reverse complement strand
TTTCAGTTGTTTATGCCATTTCGTATAGCAGTTAGGTGCTTGAAATACATAATAACTGATTACTGCAACTCTTAACAAAACATATGATACAGTAATTTGTAAAACATAACATACTTTGCTGCCCAGGCTAAGGCCTTTAAGTAGTACAACAGTAAAAAAAAACACTTGCCTTGAAGATAAAAAACAATCAACAATTAATTACAGATGTAGCTCAGCAGCCTCCAATTGCACTCTGTTCTCAACCCCTAGGGTGAAGAGTATTCGTTGTCACAATGTAAATGTATCTGTTGCAAAACAATGCTTAATTTAAAACATCACAACCCACTGACAGACAGAACTGTGTGTAAGACAGTAAGCTCTAGCCAACCACTGTTCCCATGGTGAAATGTATGGAAATGTACAACCATATACCTTAATGTTTCTTACTACTGATATCCCTCACATGTTGTAACAGCCTAGATTAAAAACATTTAATACCCCACCACCATACAATGTCTTACAAGGGAATATAACAGTGTTCTCCACACACTGACCTCCAGACTCTACAAGTTCACATGTTTTGTCTAGCTGTTGCCCTCAAATATATGGACACTACCCCACAATTTGTGTGGGAGTCAACAACTTCACTGGAATGATAGAAGGAATACTAGTACTAAATTATGATAGGCCATTACCTAACAACCTCTTACTGCATGACATCTGGACAACGCCTGGTATATAGGTTGAGGACAGAGGCTGGAATACAGGGCCATATTTGCAATATTTCTGTTATACAACGTGAAAGTTGCTGGTTTTACAAGACTCATTGCAACATACCCATACTCAGGAATATGAAGTCAGAAACACAAATGGATGTTGCCATGTACTGATACCAATTAATGGAGAGAATGCCATTGATATGACAGAGACAAGATCTGTGTGGTGAACAGACAAAACATAACAACCAATCCTCTGGCCATCAGTTAAGAACTATGCAGACAGACTGCATTCCATAGGTTCATAGGTGGGTACTATTCTATCAGCCTTAGGGCCTATACAAGCCTAGCCAAAAAGGTACCCTGACTTTTGCCACCCAAGAAAATTATTTTCCTGTGCCCCTGTCGAGTAGAGCCACAGAGGTGACCCCCGAGTGAATTTTCTATTTCCGATCCAATCATCAAGATTTTTCTTGAAGACTGCTAATGAGGAGCTTTGTTTGATATAGATAGGTAGTTTGTTCCAGAGTATGGGAAGTTTCTGGGACAGGAATCTATCCCTCCAACATGTTCTGTTTATTGTGGTGACAAGGTTTTAGGTCCCTAGACCATGTAGCTTGGAGGGATTGGGATTTCTTTAAGTAGAGCATGTCCAACAGCTCTGGGTTTGACATAGCTTTGTATGTTAGGCAGAGATCGCCTCTGAGTAGGCGATATGCGATGGAGTAAAGCTGGAGTTTTTTGAGACGATCTTCATAGGGCATCGGTTTGAGGCCATTAATCCTCTTTGTGAAGTATTTCTGCAGCCTTTCCAGTTGTTGTAGATGTCTTGTGATGTACATACCAAAAGGGGCATTGTACTCTATAATGGGTTTAATGAGTGATGATTAGAAGGGAACAATGACCTCTATTTTCCTGGATGAGAAACCTTTTGTGATGAGGTGTGCCACGTAGAAGGATTTCCTGACTACTGTAGTGATGTGATTATCAAAGGAGAGACTACTGTCCACCTGTGTCCCAAGGTCTCTTATCACACTTTTGGTGTTAAGTAGACTACCACCTATGTGGTAGCTCATGGGTACAGAGTTTTTACCAAAGGGGATGACAGTGCACTTTTTGGCATTGAGCTTGAGGCCATGGCTTTGACACCAGGCATCTGTCTCAGTAAGGCCCTTTTGTAGGATGTCCACATCGTTAGGAGTTTCAATTATGACTCCTAGTTTGCAATCATTCATTATCCAAAGACCTTCTGTGTTAGCCTGTACTTCAGAAAAGTAGATACTAATCAGGAGAGGACCCAGGTCTGAACCCTGTGGTACTCCACTTGTCACTGGTTTGAAGTCAGATTTGGAGTCTGCTACTTTCACAGTGTGGGTTCTTTCAGTGAGCCATTTGGCAACCCATCTTGTGACATAGGGATTTATACTTAGTTTAGTGAGTTTATCTATAATTCCAGAGTGGGGCATGGTGTCAAAAGCCTTGGCAAGATCTAGATAGGCTGTGTGAACCACCTTACCCTCATCTACTGCTGTGGTAACTGCTTCAATGAAGTCAATCAGGTTTTGGAGACATGATCTACCTTTTACAAACCCGAACTGGGAGGGTTCCAGAGTTTGGAGATTACCAGTGTCTTTGTTTATATGTTTCATGATGATACATTCCATGGCCTTGCAGACCAGGCTCATTAGGCTAATGGAGTGGTAGTTTCTGGGGTCCGGGGTGGCTCCCCCTTTGTGGAGTGGGATAATCATCACTGTGTGACGATACAAAATCTTTGCATTCTTCTGGTATACAGATTGGCCCTTTAGGGGGTGAGAGGGGGTAAAGTTAGCACTGAACCTATCTGCCAGGATGTTGGCAATATCACTTGGTTCTGTATATTTAGTGCCATTTTGCTGTAACTCAGAGCAAATCTGAGTGTTGCCATTGAGATTCTTGACATAGCTATAGAATGCTTTGTGGTTGTCTTTAGAATCATTGGCAATTTTGTTTTCATAACTAGCTTTTGAGGATTTTTTGAGGGATGTCAAC
Organism: Protopterus annectens; assembly: GCF_019279795.1. NCBI lineage: Eukaryota > Metazoa > Chordata > Ceratodontiformes > Protopteridae > Protopterus > Protopterus annectens. The sequence goes on along the minus strand of NC_056738.1, from coordinate 534,983,240 downwards.
TTCTTACTGAGGCTGACCAGGGAGTTCTTCCAGTCATGGGATTTTACTTTTTTGCAACAGTTTTGTTTTTCTGTTTTAGAGTTTGTTTATGGCAGGGGACCACCAGATTGGTTTTATTTTTTAGGAGGATAGCATTTTGGTTCTGTTAGGGATAGCATGATCCATACACTCATGTAAGTGCTTATAAAGTGCATTTTTGTACCATTCGGCAGTCGTACATTTATTGTCCGTCTGCATGGGTGTTGTGAAGATTGCCACTTCTATCTTAAGAAGCTTGAAATTGGCTTTGGAGAAATGTTTTACGGTGGTTTCCCTAATGGGGGTGAGGGTGGAATGTGGATGTCTAGGCTGTTTAGATTGTGATTGGATCTGACCAACAAGAAATTGACTGAAGACCACAGACGAAGAATCCAGTTAAAACACCAGTGTATTGTACTTCTAGCGCTTCGGGAAGGTAGTTGTGGTCTTCAGTTTTATCTTTTCTTTTGGTTCATGCAGCAGCAAGGAATTGACCTCTGGTATGGAACACCGGTCACTCTTGTTGGCAATGACCAGGTCTAGGATATTTCTGCCCCTGGTGGGGGTGTGTATAAGTTTATCCAAAGTGTTGGAATTTATGAATTCCAGAAAACATTGAGCAAAAGACTTGGTACATGTGTAGTTTTCCCATATAATGGCATCTACACACAAACCCTGTAAAATTAGCAGCATTCAATGCATATAACAGCAAACCTTATACAAACATGTAGTTGGCCTGTGTCTGCAAGTCCTGTTGTAAGGGGTATTGCTGCCTGCTGTCTGTAACACTACTGCCAACACACAGGAAGGATGTCTACCATACTGGAAAGGTAAAGGGACAACACCCACATGATGCAGTCATTTATAGTAGTGGGTTGCTATGACATTGGCTATTGGAAGTACTACACAGCTGACTGCATGTAATTACCAAGTGGGGAGCACCAATTGGTGCAGAGGTCATCACTTGATCATGAGTATCACCTACAAAAGGCATGCTGCAACATATTGAAACAAGCTTGATCTCTGCAGTGGAGAGAGAGAGAGAGAGAGAGAGAGAGAGAGAGACAGAGAGAGAGAGAGAGAGAGAGAGAAAGAGAGAGAGAGAGAAAGAGAAAGAGAAATAAAAAAAATAATAATACTAAAAAAGATACTACAAACAAAAATTAAAAAACAAACAAACAAGGAAGATATCCAAGTGGTACACTGAAGAGACAATAATAAAACATGTATGTGAAACATGTACGCATGTAATTGAATGTAGTACTTGGTCTGTAATAATGGGATAGATGATGTTGAAAGATTTATATGTGGCATCAAAATTTGCTGTCCTGCTGAACAACTGCTATGGACATAGCATCTGGCCCTGTGGGCAGTGGGATATACCTGTCAACTGTTCAGATCTGCAGAGAATGACAAGATTTAAGCCATCATATTGTTTGTTCTTTTCCTCCAAACATTTATATTAGTCTGACAAATAGCTGAAGGTGGAAGTAATGAAGTCATGATAGACACATGACTTTCTGACCCCACCACCTTCAGAACAGTCATGGTAATGTAAAATGTATCATGCACAAACTTCATAGGTTTGTAATAGGCTTATCTACAATCTCTCCCTATATATCCCACCTAATGTTAGGAGAAAGGAGGTTCACAGTGTGGATCTGATATCTGAATGTATATATATATATATATATATATATATATATATATATATATATATATATATATACATGTGTATGTCTATATATATATATATATATATATATATATATATATATATATATATACATGTATGTCTATATATATATATATATATATATATATATATGGGTACCTATTACTTCACTGACAAGTCAAAACAGCGACACTCACATGTTCGACTCCACATCATTGACACTTCATAACATCGACGTTTCAGGTAAGTGATCTTCCCCCTCACAGGACCCATGGTAGCACTCGCTTCTGTCTTTTAACGCATAAGGTTTACGTCATTCTTCAAAATGTACCCTGACAGCGTTGTCCTTACCTTCTTAATAGTGAAACGAGTGCTACCATGGGTCCTGTGAGGGGGAAGATCGCCACCTGAAAGGTCGATGTTATGAAGTGTCGATGATGTGGAGTCGAACATGTGAGTGTCGCTGTTTTGACTTGTCGGTGAAGTAATAGGTACCCATATATATATATATATATATATATATATATATATATATACAAACGCATACACACACACACACACACACACACACACACATATATATATATATATATATATAAATGTATATATATATATGTGTATTATATACATTTTTCCCTACTGTTGAATGTCTGTGCTGTATGATATGTTTGAGAAAGCATCAAACATATCTGTAGCTCACATGGCTTACTGGTAAATTGCTGTGGCTATGGTGTGCAGGTTCCTGGGTTAGACACTTGCAAGGGCTGATAATTTATTTGCTGAACAGAACAAGGGCTGTTGGATACAGAGTGATTAAGGCACCTGTAAGCAGGTATAACCAGATGCAAAATGGACAGTTATATATGGTGTGAAATTTGTGTTGGGAACAGATTTCCCTTTTTTTGTTAAGGTGAGAGTGGGATGTTGGGGAAGGATAGTAGGTATATTTGGGGAGGTAGGTTGAGTTGGAAGATAGACAAGACAAACAAGACAGCATACAGGGGTAGTATATGACACATGTGGTGGGTAAACTTCTTGGACGGGGAGGGGTGTTTGGAAAATGAAAGCCCGTGAGCCCTCAAATGGAAACAGTGCGACTGAGGTCCCACCCATGAGCAGTCACCACTGTACCTTCACAACCCTGAAGGTGGCTGGGCTGGGGGCTGAGCAGGAGGGACAGGCTGACCCTCTAATTGTGTCACGAGGGCCTCAAGGTGGTGTAGCAGATCCTCAAATTCTCTGCGGAGCTCTCTATGCTCCAGACACTGGACCTGACTTCAGGTGACAGGATCCTGTCTGTGCGCAGTCCCAGGAGGGGGCCAAGCACCATCCCCTGAGGTGGTTCCACCTGAGGGCAGTGCAGGACCAGCAGATGAGGAGGTCCTGGGTTGGGTCCCAGATGTGCTCTGGCCTGGTGCCATGGCCAGATAAGGTGGGAGAGGTGGTTCTGCTGGGAACAGCCTTCGCAAACATGCTATTGTGTAGCAAGTTTAGAACATATGTGGGTAGTAATAGTCAACACAATCCAGGATTAGATATTCCCATTAACCCAAAACACCAGATTTGGAACAGTTGCATAGCAAAAAGAACACATGCATATATGGAACCACAGTGGCAATTACAATGGCATGCATGTTACATTGTTATCAAAGGGACACTAATGATAGTGTTTCAACATGGAAAATGAATAGAAACAAATTTCAAGATTTTTTGCACAATACGTTATATGTTCCAGCAGTAGGTTTGGTGTAAACATACCCATTGATTTGTGTGTTCCAATTACTGTTGCAGATATGGTGGGGGGGGAGAGATGTCAATTAACAACTATTATATCCTTGCAGTATGAGGTCCTCAGACTGTTGTTTTCCTGTTTATGTCTTCCAGGTACCACGTCACAAGTGTGTATCCACAATAGAATGAAATAATAATCAATTATCTTGTGCATGACCACAGAGCCCTATTTGGGTGTATGGCTCATGATCTGCAGGAGAGGACTGCTCTGTGGCATGAGCTCATCCACAGGGTAAACAATGTTGGCCTGCATAACCGCAGTTATGAGCAGGTGCAACATTGTTGCACTGACCTAATCCGCCACACCCGTCAGCATGCTGCTGCAGTTAGGAGGGACCAGCTAGCCACAGGTGGGGGTCATGCCATCCAGATGCCACTGACACATGCTGAGGAGCTTCTCACCAGCCTTGGGGCACCCACCCACCAGCCAATCCAGGAACCTGATGATAGCATTATGGAGGTGGGTGCTACCCACACAATGGATGAGGAGTGTGCAGGTAAGGCCACTGGGCACATTAGTAGGCCACTGTTGTTTATCCATATTCACCTGTAAAGTATATTCATGAATATGTCAGATAACATAGTCTGTTGCTGCAGTGAAGTAATGAACAGATGTGCATAATCTCTAGTATTGTGGGTTTGTACTGTTGATGTACTGAAATGCTGCTCCCACCCTGTACCATTGCCACAGGTGTAGCTATTGACATTACATCTCTAACACAACAATGTAGGTCCCTCTGGTATACCTCTGGGACAGCAGCCTGTAGCTGGTGAGTATGGAGTTTTTTTGTTAGGTTTGCCAATACACTGGCCATGTTGTGGTCATGGTATTTGCTATGTACACATTTAACACACCTACCCATAATGCAGGCTGTACATGTTGTTCACTTATTGTTGCTGTTAACTGCAGTGCATCTCAGTGGTCACCATGGTGGCATATCTGAAGGATATGTAAGAGTCTTGCAGTATAACTAACAACATGTCAGTGCAAGATGTGTGGACAGAGATGAACATAATGGTGGGACAAATGGCCTAGAGTAGGGACATGTCTGAAACATTACCCTTATACAGTGGCTACAACAGTGTATATACCACTGTTACAGTGGCAACTGTTACAGATCTACACAACAGCATATCACAATATCACATTCCACAACTTTTACAACCTGTAATGTGATCCTAACATGAGCAACGAATGTGTAATATGGAATCTTATGTTAGGACAACAAATACGAGGAATACATACCTTAAAAAACACTGAAAGCATATGTGTGCACACATTCCAAATAACATATTGTGGAAGCAGCTTTTGAGGTACTGACAGCATTCACTCTTCTTGAATACGCACCTTCCATCAAGTACAGGTCCTCAATGTCACACCAAGTAAAGGTCTGCTGTCCAAGAAGTATGTCCTTGACATTTGCCCACTCACCTGCAGCAGAGGCAGCAGTGGCTTGCACATCTTACAATCCATGGAATGGATCCCATATCCAAAAGGTATCACTCAGGAGAGGGAGACATAGCCTTACCTCACCATTGCATATACCATGGCAAACAGTGCAGACAGTCATGTATGTGACTGTGATGTATAGGACAACATTGATGTAGAAAATAAACAGATGCCCATCCAAGACAGATGACAACACATGTTGCAAAATGATCATGGAGGCTGCCCAGAAACAGGCAGCAACACTGAGGGACTTACAGGAATGCCTAGCAAGTACTGCCTGTGCAGTACCTGTGTTGACAATTGCCTAGACTCTGCATACGTGTGGCCTATGGGTTGGGGTAATGAGATGGAAGAGTAATTCCACAGGAAACATTATCCAGGGCTCTCTATATGTAGCATATGCTTAACATCAGGTCTCCCAAAGGCATGTGTTGCAATGTGTAATGGTGTACTGAGACCAAGGCTGAAACCTAGAGACAGTATTAATAAAGATACATGTACTGCACAAGCAACACCTCACACCACCTCAGGCCCACCATCCCCATCTGTACCTAGCTGGTGCCAGTGTACACCTTTAGGTTTGCTGTTCATTAGCAGGAACTAGGCCGGTAGACATGGTGTTCTGAATTTGGGATGCTGCAAAATGACACTCATGTGTGGCCCATAGTCGTCGAGCATCTGCAAAAAGGTTGGCAATGGGGAGGGGTGTCATTTGAAACACAAAAGTGAACTGAAGCATACATCCAAAGCTCACTAAAAATGGCTGTATCTAAACACAGTCAAGGTCATGAATTGTGCCAGACATAACCCTGATGCCACAGGAATAGTGAAGGCACTGTGTGCCCTCCAAGGGCTGTGCACATGAGCTGACCTTGCAATTTGGCAGAGTTGGGGGACATTTGTAGGGCGGAGTGACCAAATAATGGCAAGTGAAGATGGGTCATCCTAGGATATTCCTTCCAGGAATAGTGACTGCTCTAGTTCACTTAACAAGTGTTGCAACAAACTATCGTGTTAAGGGTGTGCACATTATGCAACTCACATATTGTAGACATCTCAATCAGCATCTGCACAACTAACACATTTGTTTGATAATGCATTTGATTGCACAGGTCATATGTCACATATCAGGTGTGTGTAATGTTAACATATACAGTATTGTGTCCCCATTGCATATCAGGGAAGAGGTTGGCATGTCAATAATAGTGTGTACACTCCTCATAGCCACAGTAAACTTTGAAGGCTTTCAATGTAATTGGATTTTATTGCTCATAAATACACTCCTGATGATTAGATCTGCAAATCAGAGGTCAGACATTCACTATTGACATCTGTCCTCATATTATCCCAGGTATGTGTCAGACAAACCACGAACACGTAACACACCAAACACTTTATTATAAAGCTTTTGGGTCTACACCCTTCATCAGTATATAGTAACTATGTTTTCTCATCATTTAAAAAGGAGATACAATTAAGTCACAAGCTCCAGCCAGCGTATCGCACTAAACAATAATTATATCTTAAAGAGATAGTTAAAAAAGTGTCACTATTTGAAATACACTAAAATACTTTTAAGAAAGTTTAAAACATATTAAACTATATAGAATAAAACACTTGCATATATATATATATATATATATATATATATATATATATATATATATATATATATATATACATACACACACACACACACACACATATATATATATATATATATATATATATATATATATATATATATATATATATACATACATACATATACACACATATATACATCCACATGTATAAACATTTTCACAAAAATTTCCACAAGAAGTTATAATCCATCATAAAAAACAGTAACTATATATTTGCGGAATTAAAATTATATTTTTTCTCTCCGCCTCTTCATTAAAACTGGCTTTAGACTAACAGCATTATTCAAACCTGGACTCACATCCGCCTAAAGCCTAATAATCCATTCAAACTCTTTCAGTTCTAACATATTATTCATATCACCCTTTCTTATACCCATCTCAACTGTACTTATAACCCTAAATTTAAATCTATGTTTTTCATCCTCATCCGTAATATGTTTACTTAATGCATTTGTTAATATCATCCTTCTTATATCAGACTTATGTTCTACAATCTTCTCCCTTAATTTTCTAGTGGTTTTACCCACATAGAATGATGCACATGTTATACATGCAGCCACATAAACTACCTGTGTTACGTTACAAGTTGTTAGGGTTTCCAGGGTGAAAACTTCTCCACTTGTTGGGTGTATGACTGTACTGTCACCTTCATATAAATCATTACAACAAGTACAGTTATAGCATTTTCTTGTTCCAATCACCTTTTGTGTGTATTTATTTTTAACTTTAAAATCTTTATAACAAAGCTTTTGTTTCAAGGTTTCCGAATTCCTGTAGGCATAGCTCGGTCTATCACCTACTATTGATCTTATCTCAGGCATAGCCATTAGAATGGGCCAATTTTTCTCTATTATACTCTGTACATTATCCGTGTTAAGATTATACGTAGTGAGGTATCTTACTACTTTATTTTCCCTATGTACTGATGTTCCATACCTCTCTATTCCTCCACTTAAAACTGGTCTATAGTTATTTTCTCTTCCTTTTAGGACTTCCTCATAGACTCCATCTATAGTGTGTCTTGGGTAACCATTTCTTTCAAACTCATGTATCATTACCATGGCCTGTTCTCTAAAATTACTATCTACAGTATTCAGTTTACTCGTTCTTATTAATTGTGCTTTCAGTATCCCTTTGAACGTGTGTGGTGCATGCATGCTGTTTCTTTTTATATATCTTGAAGCATCTACTTCCTTCCTATATATCATGGACTCCAGTCTGTCCTCATTCCTATATAAATGTACATCCAAGTAGTTTATATTTTTATCTGATGCTTCCATTTTAAACTTCAAAAACTCAGTAGAGTCATTAAGGTACTGCACATAACTATTTAAATCTGATAGAGAACCACTCCAAATCATAAAACAATCATCTACAAATCTCTTGTAGAACCTAACATTCTCATTCATTCCATTCACATCACTTAGTATAACACGTTTCTCCCACTCATATAATACCAAATTGGCATAGGTGTTAGCTACGGGAGTACCCATTGCTATACCTATAAGCTGTAAATACGGTTCTTCATCAAATATAAAAATATTATGTGTTAATACTGTTTCAAGTAGGGCACAGATATTTTCAATCTCCCTACCATACATTTTCACTTCATTGTTCAAAAAACCACGAATAGCATTGAGTCCATAATCATTAAGAGTGACAGTAAATAGTGAAGTAATATCTAGAGATACCATAATATATATTTTTTTCTCCTCCATGATTTAATTGCCAATTATATAAATCATGTAAAAAATTATTAGTATCTTTCAATACCGTAAAGCATCCTCCCAAGTATTTTCCTAACACTGTTTGTAAGTATTTAGAAATAGGTTCAGTTATCCACCCACCACATGAGACTATAGGTCTCAGTGGTGGATCTATTATGCTTTTATGTATCTTAGGGATACTATATATTTGTGGCACCCTAGGACAAGGTACACTCAGGTAGTTAAACAGATCTATGCTTACATCATTATTGAGTTGTAATTCATATATTACCACATTCACCTCAGTTATGTGTCTTTGCACCTCAGTAAAAGGAATTTTCTTGAAGGTACATACTTCATTCAACATATATTTAAAACTTGTCATGTAGACTTCCTTTTCCATTATAACAACTGCTCCCCCTTTATCAGCCTGCTTTATTACTATATCATCACAAGTTTGCAATTCTTTCATTGCTAAATATTCAGAGTACGTTATATTATACAATTTTTTCTTATTTTTCCTCCTATAATAGAGCCTTAATTCATGCTCAACAATATTAGAATAAGCAGACAGTATAGGACATAAAACCGGTGAAAAAACACTCAATTTTTTACACACAGGGGTAGACATAGAATTACCTTTAAAAATTAGCTTTAAGCTAACTTGTCGCAAAAACAATTTCAAATCCGTTATAGCCTGGACTATATCATCCATTGTATTAGGGATGAATTTCAGTCCTTTGCTTAAAACAGTTAATTGTGCTTCAGTTAACACTAAATTTGAAAGGTTTACAGTACCTCTTGTCATTTGTACAAGTGTCTGCTCATTTTGTTGTGGACAATCGGGCTGCTGTTTTTCCTCTTGCCAACTGAGCCTGATTGCTGAGTTTGCCGTTGCAGTTGTAAACCCTTCTGGGCCGACTGTATTAATATTTTCTCTGGTTGTTTTAACTGAAATGGAGAAAAAGAAGTCATTTCTCTCTGTGTGTTCTTTACCTTAACGTTCTCTTTAGTACTGTTCAGACTACCAGTTGTTGTTGATTCCCTCACCTTAGGGCGTTCAGCATCATCTCCCTTGGCGTCAGCGTCACTCTCTAGTGAGGTCGGTGCTATATTCGCGCCTTCCTTAATAGATGAGGATTGTCGTTCATTGGTTGTTTCCAAAACTGTGACAACAACATTCTTTTTGTGGCCCCTTTGATTGACCGAAGTATCCGCCAATGTCCCTTGCACCTCAAAAGTATCTAGTTGGTCCAAGGAATTAGCCTTTCTGTTTTTTGCAGTCAGTGTTTTTTCTTTAGCGGTTGAATAATATTCATTCTTGGGCCAAGAGAAGATATGATTATTTCTAAAATCATTGACATCTCTTTGTATCTTGTTCTTTCTCTGCTGAAGCTTTAAATCTAGCGTATAAAGGTGAGCCAGGACATTTTGATATAACTCAGACAGTTCTGTGAAACAAGGCATATTAATAATAGTATTCTCCAATGTTTCTATCTCCTCCAAAAGTTCATTTTCAACAGGTTCAAAGAACACATTCATGAGTCTCATGTAGTCTGCACTCAGTTTCAAATTTAACTGTTGCCACTGCATTAACAATTCATTATATGTATTAGCATACGAGGGCATTTTTAGTATCCTTAACCCTCTCGGTACAACACCCAACTCCAGATAAGCTTGAAAGCTTAACCGTTGCCACTGGAGTTGCTTATAAGTCTGAACCTTCTTTTCCAGAACAATCAAATTCTCCTTAAACTCCTCCACCTTTTGGTCAACGGTTACCTGTGTAGGAGTTACATCAAACATCATTGTCAGACAAACACATAGGGGCTGTGAGCAACAGAGCAAACATAACTGCCACACATATACACATTCAGCAATGGTACGTACACTCGTGAGGTAGGGTGCACAGTACATATTAGGGTGCTGAACAGGTGCACAGCAATACTGTGTACATCGGTGAAGTGTGTTCCAGGGAAAGGGGCATCACCTACTAACACAACTCATGCATCACGGAGATATATAATGTTGGTGACAGGGATTGAATATCGTTGCACCACTTGCTGTTGAGTACCATATGTCATGCATGTTGACAGTTGGCTAATGAGAGGTCTGTGTAATGTCTTTGTGCCACCTCACCTGTAAGTGTGTGTGTGTGTGTGTGTGTGTGTGTGTGTGTGTGTGTGCGTGTGTGTGTGTGTGTGTGTGTGTGTGTGTGTGTGTGTGTGTGTGTGTGTGTGTGTGTGTGTGTGTGTGTGTGTGTGTGTGTGTGTGTGTGTGTGTGTGGTGAAGAGGTAAGCAATGATGTACAGGTCTTAAATTATGCTTTTTGTTTTCCCCTCACAGGTGGCAAGGTGGGTCAGGGTCCCTCCTGCAGGCAAACTGATGTTAGTGTCCATACAGACTCTGTATGGTGAGGCACAGGCATGGTTGTTAGGGGCTGAAGCTGTGCCATCGATTGACATCCCACTGTTATCCACCCCATCCCCGCACACAGTCACATTTACTATACATACCCCATCACCAGTGGGCATAGATGAGGGACAGTTAGCGGGTGGTGGCACAGGACAGGATAGTGTGGTGACTATGGCAAGTGTGTCTGTACACAGCAGCCACAGCCAGATGACCGGTGAGGCACCACACAGGCAGATGTACAGGGGTGCTTGTATGAGGGCTGCTGGCGATTGTTCCCCTGGCATAAGTGCCACAGCAGGTGTCACCAGACGCATGTTTTGGGCCATCATGGAGGCACAGGCACATATGGAACATTATACCAGACAGAGTCTGAGGCTCCAGAGAGCTACTTATTCTGCTCTACTTGACAACATCCGTGATCTTGTAGGTGCCCACCATTATTTTGCAGAGGTCCTGGATAGATGGTTGGGTGAGATGGTGGGAAACCTTGACTGTGCAATGTCTGTGTTAGAGCATATGGAGGGAGTAGGGTGACAGTCACATGGACATAGGTCAGCAGCACCAACAGGTGGAGGGCTACATGGATGTGCAACCAGTCACAGCCACTCCCGTAGTGGCAGTACCAGCACCGGCACTGCAGGGGGGGGTGCTGTCCACACCACAACACAGCAGGTCATGTGCACATGGTCCTGGCTGGTCCAAATAGGGACCCGGATCCAGTGGATATTTGTCATCATCAGGGGAGAGTACCATATCTGGGCTTGTACCTGGCAGTGCCTGTGGATGCCTTTGAAGGCACAGGTCTCATGTCCATGGCTGGAGATGGTGAACTGCACACCCTGAAAAAGTACAGTCTGCAGCTGTCCAACAAACCCATTCATAGGGCAGCCACATGGCAGAACTTTGTGCATGCATACATATACACATACATCACCAACACAGCTAAGGCACCTCCATACCTACACACTCCACATCTGCACAGCCCAATTGATAATGAAACCCCCCCAAACACACACACATGATGTCAAGCAAATGGCTCAGCCTAGGTCTCTGGCAAACCCACAACACACCCAGAGCATATGATGATACCTGTGCCACATCCCTGTCATCCATACCATCGATGCAGGGACAGGCTAATAAGGTTCTGATGCACAGAGTGAATGTAGTGAGGTGTAGCAAGGTAATGCTGTGTAACATGTTTTCAGCTGGAAAGTTTAATGCTTACATGTCAGGATATGTAGCTGTCCAGACATGATGCATTATAGCTGTTATTAACAATGACTGATTGTGGTCTCCATAATGTATTCAGTTTGTGTTGCAGGTGTCTATGTGTCAGCAGGATGTTGGTCTGCTGTTGTTTCCTACAAGGAGCATGGCACTGTGGTGACACATTGTGTCATATCCTGGGTACAGCTGAACACAAGTAACAGGTCTGTATAACACTTACTGAATGTGCCACATGGCTGATAGGTCTGAGGGGTATATACAGGTGAGTGCATGGTTGCTGATGTCCGCAGCCTTTCTACAGCAGACAATTGTAAGTGTGCCAGATTGCACACAGCATGTTTGTGTATAACACACACATAGAGGCTTTGGTGTTGATGCAACACACAGAGAATACTATACACATGGATGTACTTAATTTTGCAGTGAACCCATTTTAGCCTATGTAATTCCACCAAGACAAAATAGGCAAAACATCACATCAGTAAATAATCAGTCTACTAGTTTAATGTCATTAACATTGGCACTGGCAGGGTATATGTCCTCTTCCCCAATGTAGTGCAATCCTGGAGATGGTAAACATAGGTGTGCTGGTCCACTTTGGAGGGTGAGGGATGGTGTAGAACCGCACATAGTGTGATTGACAACTATTTAACCTGCTAACATAAACTGTACAGTATTAAAGCAGACTAAGCAGGGAGATACACACAACAATAACCCCAATGAGGGTGGCTGTGCCCACAACATCCACACCCAACTATATATACCAACTTCAATATCGCTGTACAGCTATACAGTGTGGAAGAGTGCATTTACACATCTACTACTAGATTTGATGAATGAATTTCCACAAAATGATTCATGTGAAATGTTAGCATTTGCCAGTCAGTTCTCAGAGAGATGACCTTGTGGAACATGTATTTTCTGCAAACTGAAATAGATCCCTTCGCATACACACACACCTGCTTGGCAACACTAAGAGTAGAACCTCTACCTAGACACTTATTGCTACTAATGTGTTTGACCTTAATTACACACATCACACAGGTTTTAGGATGAGGTGTGTTCCGCGTTTCTTGTTAAGTGAAGGACATCACCAGGCCTTGTACAGTATAGTAATGGGGGATGTATTGGGTGTTAATGAACAATACATAGTATGACATACTGTCATATACAGATTGACAAACACATAACAGTCATAAACACATCTGACAGACCTGGATTTATCAGTGCTAACTCCCTTGTCAGTGAATCCATTCTGTTACAGATAATTTGCCCACAGCACATGCATCATTGGGCTAGATAGTGTAATCAATTACCTGTATTGCTGATGGTGACAGTGGTCTGCACACAGTGGAACTTGGGACACGTACTGGGGATGCCATGGTGTAAAGACAGTATACCCAGCACCCAGAGCCCACATTGGATATTTTACTCACTGAAACCCATAATACTTTGAAATACCCACAATCACACATTGACCAGGACTGCAATACAACCCCTTGTCTCATCAGTGCTACTACAGGGATTTGCATTTATTGCACATGCCACAGGGATAGTAGGGTGATGGTTTGTCATTGCTCTCCTAATGTCAGCAACATCACTATCCCTTATACTCTATGGCAAGGTATATTGTATTTGGAGAATGTGGTCTCAGAATGCTGTATCCAACAAATATACACAACTGAACACATACACACACTTGCCAGGACTCAGAGGGTAACCCATGCCTATCTACCCATTTGTACAACAGTGTTGTGCTGGTACTGCAAGCTCTAGGTAGCCCATAGGGTGAAGTGTGTAACAAGGTACATTTAATGTCCATTACAGCAGCAGCCATTTCTAACTATGGCAATAGGGGGTGTGGTGGATGAGAAGGCCCTCAGGTATTATCAACTACAGGTTTGCAGACACACAGACACTGTTATTCTCAGTAATGCACACTGACACATTTGTCAGTACTGGAGTCCATAGGTGCAGGTGTTCCTAGGTGTGTACCAGGATATTGTCCATGGAGAAATGAGGAGTGTAGGGGATGTGAGTACTGTGATATCATGCCACCGGACATTTGTCAGCAGGCCATCTATCAACTGATGCCACGTGAGTGATCCTCAGGGTGACAGTTAAATGCAACATCCAATCATATGATTGTCTCTTGTTGAGGGCCAGTGAGGTGCTCCAATTGACATGTATGCAACATATATTACATAACATGGTCAGTGTCTCAGTTGGACACCTATACCAAAGCATGTTCTGTTAACTGTGGTAGTCTAGTTGAGGTATCCATGGCATGTGGTACATATAGGGTGAAGTTTCCTAGCTGTAACTTTCATAACACAGCTGTGCAGATATGTCAGTGTCAGTCAAGCATAGATTGCCTGTAAGCAGCCAAGATGGATACCTGACATCTGCACATCTGTACAGAGGACAGAAAAAAATCAGCTAGCCAACAGGTTATGCATTAGGATGAATGTTTTGATAGATAGACGTCTGACACAGACAGGTATGCCATTACTACATGACAGCAGCCCTTAGTGACATGTCCTATACACATAGTAGTCTACAGTTAATATCCACATATCAGATCAATATTCAGTAGCAAATATTTAATAACACACTGCTCACACACCCAGAACATGATAATCAGTACTCAGAGTTCATCTTTGCATGCCAGGGTGTATGGTTCCAGTACTACAATCTGCATTCTACTCTTACTTGGGAAAGCACTGTTAACAGTAGCAATGTAATGATAAAATAAATGCAAGTGTGACTGCATATAAACTGGGAAACTACCCATGTATGAAACACATACTAACAGAAAAGATTGTTGTACTAGCCATATATACTCAGGTGTCCCATACAGTATACTTACACCCCTTGCTACTGTAATTACAGCACATAGAAGCATGGATGTTTGCTGTTTTTTCCAATATATCTGTCAGCATACATACTGAATAGCACTGAACAACTGCTTTGACTTCTACAATTGTGTAGTACTTGTTAGTGAAAATAGTGATGAATCAGTATGTTGTTATATCTAAATATACACATATCAGATAAATATGGTGGGATACATCTGGGAAGGTATATACAACACTCATGTTTAGTACTTAATAAATAAGCACTTATCCAGGCATGTCTATGGGTCAGCTCCCAGTGTTTTCTCCTGTCTACCTGATGAATCTGGGCATCTTGGGGCAATACAGCAATTGCCTCATGTACACAGACAACCCTCTCCTCCTACCACCCAACACTACAACCTATGAGAGATGCACTTATATAACCAAACTGGAAGCAAAGCTCTCTTCACCCTAGACTGGACTAGGCAGTCAAGAGGAGAGGGTAAACACTTGCACTACACCACACTCATCACATAGTCCCTCAAAACCTACACCACCAAAACACACACATAGAAACACAAAACACACACCTACATTCCAAGAAGCTCTCAATAAAAATCTTCCCAAGCAATAAAGACATCCAAAGCAAAAACGCAAGCAACCTCCATCCCCCAACACAACCCAAATGACACATAGCCCACAAACTCAGTGTGCCACCCAACCACAGTCCATAAGGCATAACAACGTAACCAGCAGTCTAGTCATAGGGGACTCTATAGTCAGGCACACCGATGTTCCACTCACCAGGCTGAACAAGGAGAAAGTTACTGTCAGCTGCCTATTGGGTGCCAGGATCTGCCATATAATGCACTCACTCAGGTCACTCCACAACAAGTACAAATATGACTCTGTCATTGTCCATGTTGGTGTGAATGACCTGAGACGTACCTCCCTGGACTACATGAAAAGAGACATGGAGGAGCTCTCCAATCTTGTAGCCCAGGCAGGTATGACCCCAGCCATGAGTAACGTCCTGCCATCACCTAAAATGATACCACAGTACAAGGACAAAATTATTGACTTCAACAATTTGCTAAGCTTCTGGTGTCATTCTGAGGGGATCCAGTATCTGTCTGCCTGGGATGACATGATCGACAGACCATGATGCTTTGCCAGGAATGGCCTGCACCTCTCACCCTTGAGATTTTGTATACTGGCTAAGGCTCTTGCCAACCCTATAGGGCTTATTTTAGGCAAGGTTCAAATGACAAATTCACCACCATAACAGATACAAGCAAGCAAAATCTGAAGCTAATGCTACTCAATGCTAGAAGTCGAAACCTCAAAATGCACTCACTCGAGGCACCCCTTAAAATGGAGAACATCAACATATGTGCAGTGACAGAGACCTGGTTCAAGGCTCCAAGGAACACCCCTGCCTTACCAGGCTATAATTCATACCAGACCTATCGGCCAACTAACCTTGACCAAAACACTAAAGGCTGAGGCATGTCCATATTCATTAAGGATATCCACACCTCCAGGCTAGTTGCTCAGCATAATGCATCCCAGATTATCCAAGTGCAACTAACTCTGGGCAAGACTGCAATCCAAATTGTACCTTGCTACAGATCCCCCATCATGCTTCAGGATTCCCACTCCTCATGTCTTGATACACTGGAAAATATTAGGGTACAACCTAACACCCTAATAATGGGCGATTTCAACTACCCCACCATTAATTAGGAAAACTACTCATGTACCAACTCTTTTGCTCAATGTTTTCTGGAATTCATAAATTCCAATGCCTTGGATCAACTTATTCACACCCCCACCAGAGGCATGAATATCCTAGACCTAGCCATTACCAACTTGGATGACTGGTGTTTCACACCAGAGGTCAATTCCTTGTTGGTCAGAACCGATCACAAGATAATCACGCTAGACATCCACATCCCTACCCACCCCCATTAGGGAAACCACAGTAAAAAATTTCTCCAAAGCCAACTTCATGCTTCTTAAGACAGAAGTGGCAAACTTCACAACACCCATGCAGATGGACAATAGAGGTACGACTGCTGAATCTTACACAGATGCACTTTATAAGCACTTACATGACTACATGGATCATGCTATCCCAAACAGAACCAAGATGCTATCCTCCAAAAAAAAGGAAGCCAATCTGGTGATTCCCTGCCATAAAAAAACTCTACAACAGAAGAAAGAAACTGATGCAAAAAAGAGTAAAATCCCATGATTGGAGGAACTCCCTGATCAGCCACAGTAAGAAGCTGAGATCCCTCATAAAATCCTCCAAAGCTAGTTACAAAAACAAAATCACCACTGCTTCTAAAGACAAACAGAAAGCATTCTACAGCTATGTCAAGAATCTTAATGGCAACACTCAGATCTGCTCTGAGTTACACCACAATGGCACTAAATATACAGAACCAACAAATATTGCCAACATCCTGGCAGATAGGTTTAGTGTTAACGGTACCCCCTCTCACCCCCCTAAAGGGCCCATCTCTATATTGGAACAATGCACAGTTCCTGTAATCACAGCTGCATGGGTAAAAAACACACTCTCCAAAGCCAAGAGCACAGCATCCATGGGACCTGACAACATCCCAGGCTGCATTCTACACAAACTACAGAATGAACTGGCACCCCACCTAAGTACCATATTCAATCACAGACTCACCTCAGGCTTAGTGCCCACTGAATGGTGCACAGCAATGGTTATCCCACTCAATGAAGGGGGAACCACCATGGACCCCGGGAACCACAGGCACATTAGCCTGATGAGCCTGGTCTGCAAGGCTATGGAACGTATCATCATGGGACTTATAAACAATGACAATGGCAATCTCCAAACTTTGGGCCCTACCCAGTTCAGGTTTGTAAAAGGCAGATCATGTCTCCTAAACCTGATAGACTTCTTTGAAGCGGTCACCAAAGCCATAAATGAGGGTAAGGTGGTTCACACAGCCTATCTAGATCTTGCCAAGGCTTTCAACACCATCCCACACTTTGGAATTATAGATAAACCTCACTAAACTAGGTATAAATCCCTATGTCACAAGATGGGTTGCCAACTGTTGAATTGACAGCAGCCACACTGTGAAAGTAGCCAACACTAAATACAACTTCAGACCAGTGACAAGTGGAGTACCACAGGGTTCAGTCCTAGGTACTCTCCTGTTTGATATCTACTTCTCTGTAGTACAAGATAATACAGAAGGTCTTTGGCTAATGAAGTTCACAGATGACTGCAAATTAGGAGCCATAATCAAAACTCCTAACGATGTGGAAATCCTACAAAAGGGCCTCACTGAGACAGATGCCTGGTGTCAAAGCCATGGCCTCAAGCTCAATGCCAAAAAGTGCACTGTCATCTCTTTTGGTAAAAACTCTGTGCCCATGAACTACCACATAGGCGGTAGTCTACTTAACATCAAAAGTGTGATAAGAGACCCTGGGACACAGGTGGACAGTAATCTCTCCTTTGATAATCACATCACCACAGTAGTCAGGAAATCCTTTTACGTAGCGCACCTCATCACAAAAGGTTTCTCATCCAGGAAAAAATAATTCATTGTTCCCCTCTACTCATCACTCATTAGACCCATTTTGGTATGTACCTCACAAGACATCTACAACAACTGGAAAGGCTGCAGAAATACCTCACAAAGAGGATTACTGGCCTCAAACATATGCCTTACGCAGACCATGTCACAAAACTACAGCTTTACTCTGTTGCATATCGCCTACTCAGGGGAGATCTCTGCGTAACATACAAAGCTTTGTTAAACCCAGAGCTGTCGGACATGCTCCACATAAAGAAATCCCAATCCCTCCGAGCTACACACTCTAGGGACCTAATCCTTGCCACCACAATAAACTGAACATGCTGGAGGGATAGATTCCTGCCCCAGAGAATTCCCATACTCTGGAACAAACTAACTATCTATATCAAACAAAGCTCCTCATTAGCACTCTTCAAGAAAAATCTTGATGATTGGATGGGAGATAAGAAATTCACCTCAGGGATCACTTCTGCCATCCAGCTGCCACTGACACATGCTGAGGAGCTTCTCACCAGCCTTGGGGCACCCACCCACCAGCCAATCCAGGAACCTGATGATAGCATTGAGGAAGTGGGTGCTACTCACACAATGGATGAGGAGCATGCAGGTAAAGTGGCTGAGCACATTAGTAGGCCACTGTTGTTTATCCATCTTCATCTGTAAAGTATCTTCATGCATATGTCAGATAACATAGTCTGTTGCTGCAGTGAAGTAATGAACAGATGTGCATAATCTCCAGTATTGTGGGTTTGTACTGTTGATGTACTGAAATGCTGCTCCCACCCAGTACCATTGCAACAGGTGTGGCTATTGACATTACATCTCTCACAACTATGTAGGTTCCTCTGGTATACCTCTGGGACAGCAGCCTGTAGCTGGTCAGTATGGAGTTTTTTTGTTCAGGTTTACCAATACACTGGCCATGTTATGGTCATGGTATTTGCTATGCACACATTTAATACACCTACCCATAATGCAGGCTGTACATGTTCACTTATTGTTGCTGTTATCTGCCGTGCATCACAGTGGTCACCAAGGTGTAATATCTGAAGGATATATAATAGTCCTACAGTATAACTAACAACGTGTCAGTGCAAGATGTGTGGACAGAGATGAGCATAATGGTGGGACAAATGGCCTACAGCAGAGACATGTCTGAAACATTACCCTTATACAGTGGCTACAACAGTGTATATACCACTATTACAGTGGCAACTGTTACAGATCTACACAACGGCATATCACAATATCACATTCCACAACTTTTACAACCTGTAATGTGATCCTAAGATGAGCAATGAATGTGTAATATGGAATCCTATGTTAGGACAACAAATATGGGGAATACATACCTTAAAAAACACTGGAAAGGGGGGCGGATCCTAGATGGCCAACTGGTAACAGCTTTTTTCTTGAGCTCCACATCAGTTACTAGAAAACAGGGAAATTATTAATTAAAATTCTATTATCTATTGGCTAAAAGTTGAATAATTTGTTCCACAACCTATAATCTACTAGATATTCAACTTTGAAGGGTCTTCTTAAAGATTTTCCTGTCAAATTTTATGATTACTTACCTGAACAGAGATGAGCAACTCAAAAACGTCACATTCTGATTCTTCACTAAAAAAAGAGATCCAGTCTATATCAGCCACTCTTCAGGAACTATCTTTAAAGATGGACAGATTTACTGATAATCTTGAAAAATTAAAGGTAAACTGTCAACAACAAACAGCTGTTTTAAAGGAAATTCTCCAGAAACAACAATCTAAAATCTTGGACATTGAAACCTCTCTGCGTGATATAGATGGAAGGCTAAAAGAAGATGAATATCACTGTGAACTCATATTGCAACAAAATAAGTGGCTGATAAATAAAGTTGATGATGTTGAAAATAGAGAAAGGAGAACTAATATCAGAATTTTTGGTGTTCCTGAGAAGTCCGAAGGAGAAGACATCATCTCTTTTCTAAGTGCCTGGCTCTCTGAAATTTTGGATTTAAAAGAAAGTTTGTCCTATGGAATTGAAAGAGCACACAGGGCTATTGGAAAACCGATACCTTCTTCTCCTAATGCTTCACCAAGGTCAATAATTGTGAAGTTCCTATCCTTTCTAGACAAAGAACTTGTACTAAAAACAGCCTGGAGGAAAAGTCCTTTATCATTTAAAGGAACCAAATAAGATTTGACAATGATTACTCCACAAGACTTTTAGAAATGAGAAAAATCTCTTGACCATTAGTAAAACTATTAAAGAAAAACAAAATCAAAGCTCAACTTGTCTAACCAGCTAAAATCAAAATTACTCATCAAAATGAACTGAGAACTTTTAATAATATCGAAGAAGCTGTTTCCTTTATCCAGAACAAAAATATCATTACAATCCCAGAAGGAATGGAATGGTCACCATCTTCAACTCTCAAAAGATCATCTGGCAAAAATAATTGGTCAGATGTAAAAAAGAAGAAGCTAAAGACTGATCTAAAAAGTTTTGGACTTTTAAGTTCTCTCAAAGATCAACCCACACTTTAAAATGCTCATGAACATCTAAAAGTATGTATTACTAATTTATTTTACCTGTAAATACTCCTATACTCACTTCTTCAATGAAATATATAACATAAATTAAATTAAACTTCCCACATATGAGTAGAACTCTTTAAAATATTATCTAGCATTGATAGTTTCTGTGTGTACATGTTTTACATTATTACAGATTATAACCTTTTAATGGGTTTAAGATTTCAGATATATGGTTGGGAACATGAAAGTTAATCATAGGAGTTAGTTTTATAGGCATATGTATTTATGGAAATGTGTTTGACAACTCCTTAAAATGTATCATCTTGTCAGAATCTGGTTTTCACACATAATCACCCCATCTGATTTGAAATAGCGTTTTAGCATTTGAAACTGGCAGTTAGTGGCTTCCTTCATGAAATGCAGTCTCAAGCTATGTTTATGAAAATGAGGCGGTTTGTCTTCCCTTGACTGCATTCGTGATTGTTTAGGTGCTTAGATTCAAGTGATATGAGTAGATCGCTTTTGACAGTGAACCGAGTGTTATCCTAAACAGTTATGTATAGTTTTCCTGGTACTTATGTATTATCGCAACCAGATTTCTAACATTGCGTAATTCCTAATGTTTTCATGAAAGGACTGCATGTTGAAGTAAAACTGGGTATATAAACTCCTAATTACCTTTTGATCACTTTGCATGTGCAACAGGACCAGGAGGAAGAAACAGAAACATGAGTTTGTCAACCGACCTCGGAAGGAACAACATTTGTCATCCATCGCGTTGTTATAAAAGACAGACAACATAGAACCTTCTGCTGTACCAAACTGACCACAAAAGCAGGGGAACTGCGATCCTTTATATGTTTGAAAGAGGCTCTGGAAAGTTATGCTCCTTCTTACCCTTTCTGTTATACTTAAAATTCCCGTTGTACTTTCCCAACACTTCATGAAATGGCTGTTGAGCAGAAATATAACTTTTCCATTTTTCTCATAGGCGGACCCCACTCCACACCTTTGCCAGCACTTTCTCAATTGAAAAGCGCATACCTGCAGACAAATGAGTGCCTGAAACAGTTCAAACTGCTGATCATAGTCCTTACTAATGGCCAAAAAGTTAACATTACTTTCGGAAATGCCATACATTTAAATATGACACGATACAAATACAAGTGTAAACCCCGAATCTCACTGCAGACTTGTAAAACAGCAGAATACATCCCTAACACATCCCTGTGTACGAAGAGGCCAACAGCTGTTACTAGGTGGGTACGTCATATAATATTTTAATGTATGCCATTTCTGAAAGTAATATTAACTTTTTGCCCATTAGTAAGGACTATGATCAGCAATTTAAAGTGCTTCAGGCAGTTGTTTGTGTGCAGGTATGCGATTTTCTCCCCCGTGAAAATCTGGTTGCAATAATATGTAAGTACCGTTTCCCTTTATGTATATACATTTTTCTTCCTGCCTTTTCTCTTTTGGAATTAGCATAGAGCTCATGTTATTTACTTGCTGTTTTCTGGCAGTTGGTGTCTGCCTAGAGGACATGTAGAACATTAATAGATGTATATTTAAAAGTTTGTTAGTTTAAAAACAATATCAGTTAATCCTGCATCTAGCTTTCGCTCTGTGTTGGTTTCCATAGTAACGTAAGCTGTGATATGCAAATTAAAGAGGTAGTCATGTCTGAACATTCTGAATACATTAACATAATAAATAAGTGAACATCTTGGCTTATTGTATGTTTGACATATGTAAAATTCAGCTTGTGACATCAAAAGTATTTGTATCTGCATGCAGTTCTACAGAACCATTGCCAGATATAGTATACTCATAAACATCAGCCAACACAAATGAAAATGCAGCCTAGAGAAAGATTCACATCATGCAAGACATAGGCTGAAATTTACTCATCTTTTATATAGGAAAACAGTTGTTCATATTGAAAGCCGAATATAGTGCGAAAGGCTATGCCGAAAAGGTAGTAATCTGAACTATAATCCACAGACTATTCACAGTTAGCCTCCCTCAAACACATTAAAAAGTTGCTGGGACCCTTCTAGACATCAGCATTACAAATGTAGCTCCTCCATCCCCAAGAAAGTATATTGTTTTGTACAGAAATAAACTGACCCCCAAACAGAAAACACAGATACAAACTTGAAATAGTCAATAATGGCTTAGTATATTGACTGTTTTACTAGGAATGTGCAACTGATGCACATATTTACTTACTTATACCCATTTACATTTACCCTACCTGCACATAAAATAAGTATTGTTAAGCTAACATTTTAAATATGCATTTCAGACTTGCTTGAACCTCTCCTAAATCATGTTTGGGTCTCCATGGAAGGCTGCTTTCATCATTTCAGAACCACTGACCTAGATAGTTTAATTTTCAAATAGCTCTATAAATTACCTTTTCAATGTGTAAAAAAGGGGAAGGGGAAGCATGAAGAATTAGAACGGTATATAAATTTGATACCAGGCTATGCACTTCTTAAAACACATACAATGAAAGGGAGCTATAATGCTCGCATATATGTATGTTTAATCATTAAAATATTTGAACATTTATGAAGTCCTTAGATGACCGACAGTTTCTATTACTATTCAGAAATGCATCCCACAGCTAAGAAGCATAATCCGTGGAGGTTAGGTTACTTTTAGGTATGTGGCATACTGCTGCACTAATTTCAAGTATTAATGAAATTTTTGTACTGAAACCTTTCCTCTCAATAATTAAAACTTTGAAAAATGGCTGGTTTATCTCAAAAGAATTTACATGCAAGAGAAAAGAGAAGAAGGTCATCTCATTGTTGGTTTGATATCCAGTCGGCATGACTATTGCATAATTAATACCGATGTAGCGATATTATGCATAGAGGCAGGGGTTAAAGAATGTGGAAAACATTGTTAAAAATACTTTGAAACTCAGTTTTTCTAATATTTCTTGTCAAAAAGAAATGGTTCATATTCTAACTAATATAGCAAAATGTTTATATGTTGCTTTTATTTAGAGTTAAGAAAATAGGACATTTTACAAAAAGACATATGTTCAATTTCATTTGTCCTTTATGCTCTTGATGTGAACTGACATACTCAGTTATGGATATGTTGTTGTGCTAGTTGTAGCTAGAGAGGAGAGGGGAAAAGAGGAAGAGGAAGGGAGAGAGGGAGGGAAGGAGAGAGAAGAAAGGAGAAAAAAGAGGTTAGAGTGATAGTTCTTCCCTTGAGAAGACTGCAGACAAAATGCATTTAATAAAGAAATAAGGCATCTAGAAATATTACTCACCGTATGCCAAGAACAAAATATTATCACATACACTCCCTCTACCATTTGATTCAGGAGGAAAACATTAATTCCTTAATGGTACATCTTACAATTTATGCATTCCCTGTTTCTTGTCATAGTAAATATTATTTATTTTTAGGAAGCAGACTCTGTTTAGTAATACATTTTCTGAACAATAGGAAATGTTAAATATCATCATTGTTGATGACTATAGTCCTGGGTGATTTACCAGAAGGCCGTACGTTTTTTGCGACTGGTGAGACAGGAATTGGAGATAAAAAACTGTAATCTTGCAAGGTTTTGTGGACTTGAGAGGTAGGTAAAGTTATTATAAAACAATTCAATTATTAGATTGAGTAGCAACAGTAATACAAGATTAATAAGAAGAATACTAAAATGTAATTATTTGTGAATATATTTGTGTGTAGTGTCTGTATGTGTGTTTGCATGTATGCGTGTATGTGAGGGTGTATGGGTAGGTGTTAACTGAACAGACATAAATAGACAAATGAAGATTCTGAGAATTAACAGTGGGAAAATATGAAGACAAGGAAGTAATTTTATTAATAACAAAGTAAAGAAATAATATTCTGGTGATATAATCATACTTCTTAGCTGTCATTGTTTGCGGATGGCCTTTATCTGTTTATTTGGTTTATTATTCATAAGATATAGGCATGTGCAGCTTTCTGGGGGATTGCTGAGGATTAGAGTTCAGTAAAAAATAATGATCTTTAATGTTTATATGTGATAACCTGAAGTGACTCATTAGGCAGTTGACTAGTTTTGAGAATGAAGTTAAGGAGCAAAATGTAATGACTCATGAGTTAATTCAGCTTTCATTGGGTTGATATGTTATCATAACCAGTTCTCCAGGTGAGAATTTAAATAGTGGGAAATATGGAATTCTGGATGCTACAGGAGGTTGTGGTGGAACTTAATGGAATATCATCAATGGTAAACATTATATGAGCAGTAAATTCAACTTACTTTTTCCATTGCTCTAAAATTGGTAAACATAGCACATTCCAATTATATGGTACTAGATTTACTAATATAGTTTCAAACACCAACAGAAGTGAGGTAATGACAGTAAATCGTATTAGTTTCTATAAAATGAAAATGGAATAATGAGACAATGATAAATTTTAGTGTGTGAAGCTTAAAATTTGACTAACTGTATATAGTTATATATTCAGTTAAAAGTGTTAATGAAATGATGACTATTACAAATTCATCTATTTAGAGTCTTATGACTTATTACATTTCATGAATGATTTATTAGTATACCAATGTATTTTAGCCATTAACATGCATGGATTAATAGGTATTATCAACTTAGTTCACAGTTTTATAAAAATAACATAAATTTCACTCATAATAAAAATAGAGAAATCATAAAGTTTTTTGAATTCAACATAATAAGACTTATAATACATTAACCTCGAAATAATTTGATAAACTTATTCATTTAGTGTTAGTCAGGTTTCTATTTCTAGTTGGTAAAGACTGTATAGATTTTAGAGACTTTCAGTTTCTATTAAATATTTAATAATTTTAGTATATATTACATCGATATTTGCTGTTCTCTCGTACTAATTAATTTATAAAATACATATAGATTTCATATATTGGAGTCTCAAATTAGGCAATAATTCCAAATCTTTGGTATGATGGATAATCTGATTGGATATTTTTGTCCTCTCAGATTAGGAATGGATTTCATTCCATGTCAGATAAAGGTTTTACTGAAGTTAACTTATTCTTTTAAAAATGTTTTCTTATTTTTCAGGCCTCAATTTAAACTTAAGCTCTATTTTTTAATGAAAGTTAGTAATTTACTCTTAAAATTCAACTTCTTTAAGAAGGATATGCAAGATTTAGATAATACAAGTACTTATTACCTTACCATTTCGAAATTCCCAACAAATACAATAGCATTAACCTTTATTTTTCTAAATGCTAATGGTTTAAATAATCCAGTGAAAAGATCTCATTTATTAAAATACTTAAAATTAAATAAAGCACAAGTAATATTTCTACAAGAAACCCATTTTAAAAGTAATGATAGTTTTATTTGGAACCCAAATGAATATTTAAGAATGTCCAACTCTTCATATGTCAAAAAAATCTAGAGAGGTATTGACATTATGGAAGGAAAGCATTATCTCTCCTCAAATTATATATAATTATGAGGATAAAGAAGGTCTTCTATTGATTATAATAATAAAATATAGTAATAGGATCTGGACATTAGTTAATGTTTATTGGTTTCCTGGTATTGGTGTAAGAACAATAAAAAACACTTAGAACCTATAAACAAAAATGATAAGGGTAGTCTGATCTTAGGAGGGGACTTTAACTATTTATTCAATGATTCAGAAACTCCTAATAAAAATATTTTTGTAATACTCCTATAGGGAAGAATTTTAAAAAATGGATAGATAATTTGCAGTTATTTGATTTATTTTATCTTAAAAATAATTCTCTGGATTTTCTCATTGTGATTTTCGACATAAGACTCATACTAGAATTGACAAATTTTTTACATCTCAAGACCTAAAAACAAAAATACAATATTTTACAATAACCCTGTGTCCTATTTCTGACCATAACACACTCACTTTTCAAATACAGGCAGACTTTAAAAAATTGTCCTACACTAAAATAATTCCAGCCTATATTACCAAATTAAATCAGTTTAAACCTTGGTTAGACTCAGAAATAATTTTTTTCTTGGATACAAATCTAAATAGTGAAGTGAATATAGTAATTATCTGGGACTCTTTAAAGGCTTATTTATTTGGAAGAATTATTACATGGTTTAATAATAAAACAAAGGAATGGGAATCTGAATTATCTAACATACAAAACAAATCATTTTAATTAATAATGATAATACAATAACTCGCTTAAACAAGAAAAAAGAAATTGATTCCTTAAATAAAAATATAATGATATTCTAACCCACAAAACTAATTTAGCTTTAGAAAAATTAAAATTAAATTATTTATCGATTTCTCCAAAGTATATGCATAATCTAGCATTAAGAATTAAAAGACACTATCGAAAATAATATTGTGAGTGTGTTTCATGAAGGAAGAAACAATAAAAAAGTATCTGATATAGGGGACGTTTTAGATGCTTTTAGGTTTCACTTTTCTGAACTGTATAAAAACAAAAAATGTCAATATAAAGTTTCAGATAAGGATTTGGACATCTCTAGAATAAAAAACCTACCAGAAAATGTAATCAGTGAAATTCAAAAAAAAAAAATTCCTTAAAAGAAATTAATGAAAAAAATTAAAGAAAGCAAAAACAATAAAGCACCAGGAATAAATGGCATTATTAATGAGATTTAAAAACTTCTACCACACTCAGCAGTATCAGTTTTACATAAGGCTTTAAATGAATCATACGTACAAGGTATAATTCCACCTTCATGGAAATATTCATTAATTAGCCCCATACAAAAAGAAAATAAAGATTCTCATTTGTGCAGTCTCATATAGGCCAATTTCTCTGATCAATAATGATTATAAAATCTTAATGTCTATTTTAGTTAATAGATTCAAGAAATCACTAACACAATTTATCACTGAAGATCAAACAGGGTTTTAATATAATAGACATACTCAAGATAATATACAAAGAATTATAACTACCATAGATATTTTGAATAGGGAAACTCAAGAAGCCCTCATAATTGCCCTTGATATTGAGAAAGCATTTGACTCACTAAATTGGGATTTTCTCTTTAAAATTCTTGAACTATATAAGTTTCTCATCCAATTTATTTATTTTATTAAACATATTTATAATAATAATTTAGCTTATCTAAAATTAGGTCCATTTGTTTCTGAATCTGTTGAAATAACTAAAGGTACTAGACAAGGATGCCCAATGTCCCCAATTTTATTTGCTCTAGCAATAGAACCTTTCTCTTTGACAATAAAATCTAATTCTAAAATTAAAGGGCTTAATATAATTAATAAATTTGATTCTAAGATAATGTTATTTGCAGATGATATTCTACTTACTTTAAAAAAATCAGAATAGTCTTTGCAAGAATTAGATCTATTAATTAAAAAAATATATTGTATTTCAGGATTAAAAATTAGTAGCTCTAAGTCTAAACATATAATTTTAAATAATAAAAAAGTAATGATAATAGTAAATTTAATACAAAGGAAATTACTGGGAAACGGGTCCCTTCTTTAAAATATCTAGGAGTTGAAATTTGTGAAAATCTTGATTTAACTCTAAATACTAATTATAATAACATTGTTAAAATAATAAAAGATCTTACAGAAAAATGGAATAATTTACATTTAAATTTTGAAGACAGATTACAATTAATTAAAATGATTTTGTTACCCAAAATAAATTATATTGCTTTATCTATCCCTATACTACCCAATAAAAAATATTTTAAAAGCAATAAATAACATTTTATTAAAATTCTTATGGCACCCAAAAAAATAGAATAGCCTTATCAAACCATATTAGACCATGGGAGTCAGCAGGAATCAATTTTCCAGATATAGAGTCATATATTAAAGCTTCTAATCTTAAAATAATTTTAAATTGGATTAATCAAAACTACTCTTCAGCTTGGAAATCCTTACAGGCAATCATTATACTAAATGGAAATAAATTAATAAAAAAATACAATTTAATGATCTAAGTAATAAGATTTGGTATGCACTTTGTATTAATTTACAGTATAATACTACTAAACTCACTAATTCAAATTATATAAACTCTATTTATAAATGCTTTTAGAAGTTTTGTTAATAATACTATTGATATTAAATTGTGGATACAGTTACTATATCCTTTCAAAGTTACAAAAAACTTCTTCAATGATATTAATATGGATATTCTTAGTATATGGGAAGAGAAAACTTTTACTTGTTGGTATCATTGCACAATCAATTTAGTTATCCTGGATGCACACAATTTAATCAAAAAATTGAATTTACCTAAAACAGATTGGTTAGCCCAATTCCATTCACTCAAGACTTATGCAGAGCAATAGAAACTTCTTCCTTTAATGCTTTGTCCAAATGTATAGCTCTTATACATGGAACATTACAAGGGGAATACACTTGGGAAAATTTAATATCAAAACTTTATAAAATTATTATTAATTATAAATCTATCCCTAATCAGAAATTTTGGGACTTTATTACTAAGAATTATGTTGTCTCTAACATCCAGAAATAAAGCTAATGTTTTACTTTTTATTAAATTAACTTCTAATTTGCAGGTTTGGAAGATTTTTTCCTGAAAATTTTTACATAGAGCCTTTTACACTCCTTATAAAATTGCTAAATTTAATCTCTCTAAGGAAGTAAAATGTTGGAGATGTTCAATAGTTTGTAAAGCTGATTGATTTCATATGTTTTATGAATGTTCTCATACAAGGAAATTTTGGGATGATATTGCTAAATTTCTTCAAGCTATTTTCAGTGATTCTTTCATGTTATCAAAATCTTAAATTTTTTTGAATGTAACAGATTTTGTTATACTGAATAATAATAATAAATATATTCTTTGGTCAATAATGGCAGTTGCCAGAAAGTTTATTACGAGAAAATGGAAATCACCTTCTGTTCCAACCTTTGAAGACTTCTTGACTTTGTTGGATAAAGTAGCATCAACTGAAATACAAGCTAAAGAATTAAGAATTTATCCCAAAAAGTGGTCTAATAATTCTTGGAAGAAGGTTATATCCCTTATTAAGACAATGAATTCAGATCTACCTTCAATAAACTAACTACTTGGAATTTGGACAGTTGAATCTTATATGTCTTTCTTTATATATGCATGTAATTTGCTACTTTCTAATTTATTGTTTGAGGCCTCTGTAAATTTTGTATATAGTTTTACCATATTTTGTTTTTCAATCATAAATGTAAATTCAAAATGTTTTCATATTCTCTTTACTGAAAAATAATAAAAAATCTTTGAACAAAAAAAAAAAAAAACACTGGATGCATATGTGTGCACACACTCCAAATAACATAATGTGGAAGCAGCTTTTGAGGTACTGACAGCATACACTCTTCTTGAATACGCACCTTCCATCAAGTACAGGTCCTCAATGTCACACCAAGTAATGGTCTGCTGTCCAAGAAGTATGTCCTTGACATTTGCCCACTCACCTGCAACAGAGGCAGCAGTGGCTTGCACATCTTACAAACCATGGAATGGATCCCATATCCAAAAGGTAGCACTCAGGAGTGGGAGACATAGATTTACCTCACTATTGCATATACCATGGCAAACAGTGCAGACAGTCATGTATGTGACTATGATGTATAGGACAACATTGATGTAGAAAATAAACAGATGCCCATCCAAGACAGATGACAACACATGTTGCAAATTGATCATGGAGGCTGCCCAGAAACAGGCAGCAACACTGAGTGACTTGCAGGAATGTCTAGCAAGTACTGCCTGTGCAGTACCTGTGTCGACATTTGCCTAGACTCTGCATAAGTGTGGCCTATTGGTCCGGGTAATCAGATGGAAGAGTAGTTCCACAGGAAACATAATCCAGGGCTCTCTATAGGTAGCATATGCTTAACATCAAGTCTCCTAAAGGCATGTGTTGCAATGTGTAATGCTATACTGAGACCAAGTCTGAAACCTAGAGACAGTATTAATAAAGATACATGTACTGCACAAGCAACACCTCACTCCACCTGAGGCCCACCATCCCCATCTGTACCTAGCTGGTGCCAGTGTACACCTTTAGGTTTGCTGTTCATTAGCAGGAACTAGGCCGGTAGACATGGTGTTCTGAATTTGGGATGCTGCAAAATGACACTCATGTGTGGCCCAAAGTCATTGAGCATCTGCAAAAAGGTTGATGATGGGGAGGGGTGTCATTCTGAAACACAAAAGTGAACTGAAGCATACATCCAAAGCCCACTAAGAATGGCTGTTTCTGAACACAGTCAAGGTCATGAATTGTGCCAGACATAACCCTGACTCCACAGGAATAGTGAAGGCACTGTGTGACCTCCAAGGGTTGTGCACATGAGCTGACCTTGCAATCTGGCAGAGTTGGGGGACATTTATAGGGCAGAGTGACCAAATAATGGCAAGTTAAGATGGGCCATCCTAGGATATCCCTTCCAGGAATAACGACTGCTCTAATTCACTTAACAAGTGCTGCAACAAACCATCATTTTAAGGGTGTGCACACTTATGCAACCCACATATTGTATACATCTCAGTCAGCATCTGCACAACTAAAACATTTGTTTGATACTGCATTTGATTGCACAGGTCATATGTCACATATCAGGTGTGTGTAATGTTAACATATGCAGCATTTTGGCCCCATTGCATATCAGGGAAGAGGGTGGCATGTCAATAAGAGTGTGTACACTCCTCATAGCCACAGTAAACTTTGAAGGTTTTCAGTGTAATTGGATTTTGTTGCTCATACATGCACTGCTGATGATGAGATCTGCAAATCAGAGGTCAGACATTCACTATTGACATCTATCCTCATATCATCCCAGGTATGTGTCAGACAAACACATAGGGGCTGTGAGCAACAGAGCAAACATAACTGCCACACATATAAACATTCAGCAATGGTGTGTACACTCATGAGATGGGGTGCACAGTAAATATTAGGGTGCTGAACAGGTGCACAGCAATACTGTGTACATGGGTGCAGTGTGTTCCAGGGGAAGGGGCATCACCTACTAACACAACTCATGCATCACAGAGATATATAATGTTGGTAACAGGGATTAAGTATAATTGCAGCACATGCTGTTGAGTGTCATATGTCATGCATGTTGACAGTTGGTTAATGAGAGGTCCGTGTAATATCTTTGTGCCACCTCACCTGTAAGTGTGTGTGTGTGTGTATGTATGTGTGTGTGTGTGTGTGTGTGTGTGTGTGTGTGTGTGTGTGTGTGTGTGTGTGTGTGTGTGTGTGTGTGTGTGTGTGTGTGTGGTGTAGAGGTAAGCAATGATGTACAGGTCTTAAATTATGCTTTTTGTTTTCCCCTCACAGGTGGCAAGGTGGATCAGGGTCCCTCCTGCAGGCAAACTGATGTTAGTGTCCATACAGACTCTGTATAGTGAGGAACAGGCATGGTTGTCAGGGGCTGAAGCTGTGCCATCAGTTGACATCCCACTGTTAACCACCCCATCCCTGCACAGAGTCACATTGACTGTACATACCCCATCACCAGTGGACATAGATGAGGGATAGTTGGCGGGTGGTGGCATAGGAAAGGACTGTGTCATAACTATGGCAAGTGTGCCTGTACACAGCAGCCATAGCCAGATGACCGGTGAGGTACCACACAGGCAGATGTACAGGGGTGCTCGTAGGAGGGTTGCTGGCCATTGTGCCCCTGGCAGAAGTGCCACAGCAGCTGTCACCAGACGCATGTCTCGAGCCATCATGGAGGCACAGGCACGTATGTAACATTATACCAGACAGACTTTGAGTCTCCAGAGGGCTACTCATTCTGCTCTACTTGACAACATCCGTGATCTTGCAGGTGCCCACCATTATTTTGCAGAGGTCCTGGATAGATGGTTGGGTGAGATGGTGAGAAACCTCGACTGGGCAATGTCTGGGTTAGAGCATATGGAAGGAGGAGGGTTACAGCCACATGGACATAGGTCAGCAGCACCAACAGGTGGAGGTCTGCATGGATGTGCAACCAGTCACAGCCACTCCCGTAGTGGCAGTACCAGCACCGGCACTGCAGGGGGGGTGCTGTCCACACCACAACACAGCCGGTCATGTGCACATGGTCCTGGCTGGTCCCAACAGGGACCCAGATCCAGTGGATATTTTTCATCAACAGGGGAGAGTACCATATCTGGGCTTGTACCTGGTAGTGCCTGTGGAACCCCTGGCAGGCACAGGTCTCACGTCCATGGCTGGAGATGGTGAACTGCACACCCTGAAAAAGTACTGTCTGCAGCTGTCCAACAAACCCCTGCATAGGGCAACCACATGGGAGACCTGTGTGCATAAATACACATACACACACATCACCGACACAGCTAGGCAACTCCATACCTACTCACACCACATCTGTACAGCCCAATTGATAATGAAACCCCCTAACACACACACATGATGTCAACCAAATGGCTCAGCCTAGGTCTTTGGCAAACCCACAACACACCCATTGCATATGATGATACCTGTGCCACATCCCTGTCATCCATACCATCGATGCAGGGACAGGCTAATACGGTTCTGATGCACAGGGTGAATGTAGTAAGGTGTAGCAATGTAATGCTGTGCAACATGTTTTCAGCTGGAAAGTTTAATGCTTACATGTCAGGATGTGTAGCTGTCCAGACATGATGCATTACAGCTGTTATTAACACTGACTGATTGTGGTCTCCATAATGTATTCAGTTTGTGTTGTAGGTGTCTATGTGTCAGCAGGATGTTGGTCTGCTGTTGTTTCCTTCAAGGAGCATGGCACTGTGGTGACACATTGTGTCATATCCTGGGTACAGCTGAACACAAGTAACAGGTCAGCATAACACTTACTGCATTTGCCACATGGCTGATAGATCTGAGGGGTATATACAGGTGAGTGCATGGTTACTGATGTCAGCAGCCTTTCTACAGTGGACAATTGTAAGTGTACTGGGTTGCACACAACACATGTTTGTGTATAACACACACACACACACACACACACACACACACACACACACACACACACACACACACACACACACACACACACACACAGGCTTTGGTGTTGATGCAATACAAAGAGAATACTATACACATGGATGTACTTAATTTTACAGTGAACCCATTTTAGCCTATGTAATTCCACCAAGACAAAATAGGCAAAATATCACATCAGTAAATTATCAGTCTGCTAGTTTAATGTCATAGATGATGGTACTGACAGGGTATATGTCCTCTTCCCAATGTAGTGCAATCCTGGAGGTAGTAAACATAGGTGTACTGGTCCACTCTGGAGGGTGAGGGATGGTATAGAATCGCACATAGTGTGATTGACAACTACTTAACCTGTTAACATAAACTGTACAGTATTAAAGCAGACTAAGCAGGGAGATACACACAACAATAACCCCAATGAGGGTGGCTGTGCCCCCAACATCCACACCCAACTATATATACCAACGTCTGTATCGCTGTACAGCTATACAGTGTGGAAGAGGGCATTTACACATCTACTACTAGATTTGATGAATGAATTTCTGCAAGATGATTCTTTTGAAATGTTAGCATTTGCCAGTCAGTTCTCAGACAGATGACCTTGTGGAACATGTATTTTCTGCAAACTGAAGTGGATCCCTTCACATACATGCACACCTATTTGGCAACACTGAGAGTAGAACCCCTACCTAGGCACTTACTGCTACTAATGTGTTTGGCCTTAATTGCACACACCACACATGTTTTAGGATGAGGTGTCTTCCGAGTTTCTTGTTAAGTGAAGAACATAACCAGGCCTTGTATAGTATAGTAATGGGGGATGTACTGGGTGTTAATGAACAATACATAGTATGACATACTGTCATATACAGATTGACAAACGCATAACAGTCATAAACCCATCTGACAGACCTGGGTTTATCAGTGCTAACTCCCTTGTCAGTGAATCCATTCTGTTACAGATAATTTTCACACAGCACATATATCAATGGGCTAGATAGTGTAATCAGTTACCTGTATGGTTGATGGTGACAGTGGTTCTCACACAGTGGAACTTGGGACATGTACTGGGGGTGCCATGGTGTAAAGACAGTATACCCAGCACCCACCGACCACATTGGATATTTTACTCAGTGAAATCCTTAATACTCTGAAATACCCACAATCGCACATTGACCAGGACTGCAATACAACCCCTTGTCTCATCAGTGCTACTACAGGGATATGCATTTATGCACATGTCACAAGGATAGTAGTGTGATGGTTTTTCATGGCTCTCCTAATGTCAGCAACATCATTATCCCTTATACTCTATGGCAAGGTGTATTGTATTTGGAGAATGTGGCCTCAGAATGCTGTATCCAACAAATATACACACTTGAACACATACACACACTTGCCAGGATTCAGAGGGTAACCCATGCCTATCTACCCATTTGTACAACAGTGTTGTGCTGGTACTGCAAGCTCTAGGTAGCCCATAGGGTGAAGTGTGTAACAAGGTACATTTAATGTCCATTACAGCAGCAGCCATTTCTAACTATGGCAATTGGGGGTGTGGTGGGTGGGAAGGCGCACAGGGTATAATCAGCTACAAGTTTACAAACACACAGGCACTGTTATTCTCAGTAATGCACACTGACACATTTGTCATTACTGGAGTCCATAGGTGCAGGTGTTCCTAGGTGTGTACCAGGATATTGTCCATGGTGAGATGAGGAGTGTACGGGATGTGGGTACAGTGATATCATGCCACCTGACATTTGTCAGCAGGCCATCTATCAACTGATGCCACGTGAGTGATCCTCAGGGTGACAGTTAAATGCAACATCCAATCATCTGATTGTCTCTTGTCAAGGGCCAGTGAGGTGCTCCAATTGACATGTATGCAACATATATTACATAACATGGCCAGTGTCTGGGTTGGACACCTGTACCCAAGCATGTTCTGTTAACTGTGGTAGTCTATCTGAGGCATCCATGGCATGTGGTGCATACAGGATGGGGTTTCCTAGCTGTAACTTTCATAACACAGCTGGGCAGACATGTCAGTGTCAGTCAAGCATAGATTGCTTGTAAGCAGCCAAGATGGATACCTGACATCTGCACATCTGTACAGAGGACAGAAAAAAAATCAGCTAGCCAACAGGTTATGCATTAGGATGAATGTTTTGGCAGATAGATGTCTGACACAGACAGGTATGCCATTACTACATG
This sequence comes from Protopterus annectens, assembly GCF_019279795.1. Classification (NCBI taxonomy): domain Eukaryota; kingdom Metazoa; phylum Chordata; order Ceratodontiformes; family Protopteridae; genus Protopterus; species Protopterus annectens. The sequence continues at coordinate 534,947,145 of NC_056738.1, read as the reverse complement.
AGAGCAGCCCACAGTGACATGTCCTATACACATTGTAGTCTACAGTTAATATCCACATATCAGATCAATATTCAGTAACAAATACTTAATAACACATTGCTCACACACCTAGAACATGATAATCAGTACTCAGAGTCCATCTTTGCATGTCGGGGTATATGGTTCCAGTACTACAATCTGTAATCTACTCTTACTTGGGAAAGCACTGTTAACAGTAGTAATGTAATGATAAAATAAATGCAAGTGTGACTGCATATAAACTGGGAAACTACCCATGTATGAAATACATACAAACAGAAAAGATTGTTGTACTAGCCATATATACTCAGGTGTCCCATACACTATATTCACACCCCTTGCTACTGTAATTACAGCACATAGAAGCATGGATGTTTGCTGTTTTTTCCAATATATATGTCAGTATACATACTGAATAGCACTGAACAACTGCTTTGACTTCTACAATTGTGTAGTACTTGTTAGTGAAAATAGTGTTGAATCAGTATGTTGTTATATTTAAATATACACATATCAGATAAATATGGTGGGATACATCTGGGAAGGTATATACAACACTCGTGTTTAGTACTTAATAAATAAGCACCTATCCAGGCATGCCTATGGGTCAGCTCGCGGTGTTTTCTCCTGTCTACCTGATGAATCTGGGTATCTTGGGGCAATACAACAATTGCCTCATGTACACAGACAACCCTCTCCTCCTACCACCCAACACTACAACCTGTGAGAGATGCACTTATACAGCCAAACTGGAAGCAAAGCTCTCTTCACCCTAGACTGGACTGGGCAGTCAAGAGGAGAGGGTAAACACTTACACCACACCACACTCATCACATAGTCCCACAAAACCTACACCACCAAAACACACACATAGAAACACAAAACACACACCTACATTCAAGAAGGCTCTCAATAAAAATCTTCCCAAGCAACAAAGACCTCCAAAGCAAAAATGCAAGCAACCCCCACTCCCAACACAACCCAAGTGACACATAGCTCACAAACTCAGTGTGCCACCCATCCACAGCCCATAAGCCATAACAACGTACCCAGCACTATAGTCATAGGGGACTCTATAGTCAGGCACACTGATGTTCCACTCACCAGGCTGAACAAGGAGAAAATTACTGTCAGCTGCCTATTAGGTGCCAGGATCCACCATATAATGCACGCACTCAGGTCACTCCACAATAAGTACAAATATGACTCTGTCATTGTCCATGTTGGTGTGAATGACCTGAGATGTACCTCCCTGGACTACATGAAAAGAGACATGGAGGAGCTCTCCAATCTTGTAGCCCAGGCAGGTATGACCCCAGCCTTGAGAAGCATCCTGCCATCATCCAGAATTATTCCACAGTACAAGGACAAAATTATTGACTTCAATAATTGACTGAGCTTCTGGTTTCATTCTAAGGGGATCCAGTATCTGTCTGCCTGGGATGATATGATCAACAGACCATGATGCTTTGCCAGAGATGGCCTGCACCTGTCTCTCTTTGGATTCTGGATACTGGCTAAGGTTCTTGCCTCCCCTATAGTGCCTTTTTTAGGCAAGATTCAAATGACAAATTCACCACCATAACAGGTACAAGCAAGCAAAATCTGAAGGTGATGCTACTCAATGCTAGAAGTCTAAACCTCAAAATGCACTCACTCAAGGCAACCCTTAAAATGGAGAACATCGACATCTGTGCTGTGACAAAGACCTGGTTCAAGTCTCTAGAGAACACTCCTACATAACCAGGCTATAAATCATACAGACCTTTCGGCCACCTAACCTGGACCAAAACACTAACGGCAGAGGCATGTCCATATTCATTAAGGATATCCACACCTCCAGGATAGATGCTCAGCATAATGCATCCCAGATTATCCAAGCACAACTAACTCTGGCAAGACCGCAATCCAATTGTAGCTTGCTACAGATCCCCCATTATGCTTCAGGATTCCCACTCCTTATTTCTTGATACACTGGAAAATATTAGGGTACAAGCTAACACCCTAATAATGGGCAATTTCAGCTACCCCACCGTTAACTAGGAAAACTACTCATGTACCAACTCCTTTTCTCAGCATTTTCTGGAATTCATAAATTCCAATGCCTTGGATCAACTTATCCACACCCCCACCAGGGGCATCAATATCCAAGACCTGGTCATTACCAACATGGGTGGCTGGTGTTTCACACCAGAGGTCAATACCTTGTTGGTCAGATCTGATCACAAGTTAATCACCCTAGACATCCACATCCCTACCCACCCCCCATTAGGGAAACCACAGTAAAAAATTTCTCCAAAGCCAACTTCATGCTTCTTAAAACAAAAGTGGCAAACTTCACGACACACATGCAGACGGACAATAGAGGTACGACTGCTGAATCCTACACAAATGCACTTTATAAGCACTTACACGACTGCATGGATCATGCTATCTCCACCAGAATCAAGATGCTATCATCCAAAAAAAGGAAGCCAATCTGGTTATCCCCTGCCATAAACAAATTCTACAACAGAAGAAAGAAACTGATGCAAAAAAGAGTAAAATCCCATGATTGGAGGAACTCCTTGATCAGCCTCAGTAAGAAGCTGAGATCCCTCATAAAATCCTCCAAAGCTAGTTACGAAAAAAAATCACCACTGTTTCTAAAGACAAACACAAAGCATTCTATAGCTATGTCAAGAATCTCACTGGCAACACTCAGATCTGCTTTGAGTTACACCACAATGGCACTAAATATACAGAACCAACTAATATTGCCAACATCCTGGCAGATAGGTTCAGTGTTAATTTTACCCCCTCTCATCCCCTAAAGGGCCCATCTCTATATCGGAACAATGCAAAGTTCCTGTAATCACAGCTGAATGGGTAAAAAACACACTCTCCAAAGCCAAGAACACAGCATCCATGGGACCTGACAACATCCCAGGCTGCGTTCTACACAAACTACAGAATGAACTGGTACCCCACCTAAGTACCATATTCAATCATAGCCTCACCTCAGGCTTTGTGCCCACTGAATGGCGCACAGCAATGGTTATTCCACTCGATGAAGGGGGAGCCACCACAGACCCCGGGAACTACAACCCCATTAACCTGACGAGCCTGGTCTGCAAGGCTATGGAATGTATCATCATGGAACTTATAAACAATGACATTGGTAATCTCCAAAACTCTGGGACCTACCCAGTTCAGGTTTGTAAAAGGCAGATTATGTCTCCTAAACCTGATAGACTTATTTGAAGCGGTCACCAAAACCATAGATGAGGCTAAGGTGGTTCACAATGCCTTTCTAGATCTTGCCAAGGCTTTCAACACCATCACACACTCTGGATTTATAGATAAACTCACTAAACTAGGTATTAATCCCTATGTCACAAGATGGGTTGCCAACTGTCTCACTGTGAAAGTAGCCAACTCTAAATATAACTTCAGACCAGTGACAAGTGGAGTATCACAGGGTTTAGTCCTAGGTCCTCTCCTGTTTAATATCTACTTCTCTGATGTACAGGCTAACACAGAAGGTCTTTGGCTAACAAAGTTTGCAGATGACTGCAAACTAGGAGCCATAATCAAAACGATGTGGACATCCTACAAAAGGGTCTCACTGAGACAGATGCCTGGTGCCAAAGCCATGACCTCAAGCTCAATGCCAAAAAGTGCACTATCATCCCTTTTGGTAAAAACTCTGTGCCCATGAACTACCACATAGACGGTAGTCTACTTAACACCAAAAGTGTGTTAAGAGACCCTGGGACACAGGTGGACAGTAGTCTCTCCTTTGATAATCACATCACCACAGTAGTCAGGAAATCCTTCTATGTGGCACACCTCATCACAAAATGTTTCTCAGCCAGGAAAAAAGAGGTCATTGTTCCCCTCTACTCATCACTCATTAGACCCATTTTGGCATGTACCTCACAAGACATCTGCAACAGCTGGAAAGGCTGCAGAAATACTTCACAAAGTGGATTACTGGCCTCAAACAGATGCCCTACACAGACCATCTCAAAAAATTCCAGCTTTACACTCAGAGGCGATCTCTGCCTAACATACAAAGCTTTGTCAAACCCAGAGCTGTTGGACATGCTCCACGTAAAGAAATCCCAATCCCACTGAGCTACATGTTCTAGGGACCTAAACCTTGCCACCACAATAAACAGAACATGCTGGAGGGATAAATTCCTACCCCAGAGACTTCCCATATACTGGAACAAACTACCTATCTATATCAAACAATGCTCCTCATTAGCACTCTTCAAGAAAAATCTTGATGATTGGATAGGTGATAGGAAATTCACCTCGGGGATCACTTCTGTGACTCTGCTTGACAGGGGCACAGGAAAATAATTTTCTTGGGGTGCAAAAATCAGGGTACCATTTGGCTAGGCTTATATAGGCCCTAGGGCCAGTAGTCTATTACCTACCCGTGAACCTATGAACCTATTACTTCAAATGTAGAACAGCAATACTTACATTCTGTCCCCATGTCTGGAACATCCCCCTCCTGTTTGTTGGCCTGTCTCCACAGTGTATGTTGTAAGAGGTATTTCCAACTACCTGGAGGCTTCTTATCTGATGAGAAAGTAGTATTAAGTATTTTTTAATGTTTATGGATTAATTGGTTTAGGCTACTTGTTTAATTGTTCGATGTATTAGAGTATATAAACTGTGTAAGTTATGTGATGTTTTATACTCCTTGAAGGTGGTTGCCGAAGTGCTAGAGGTGAAATAAACTGGTGTTTTAAGTGGATTCTTCGTCTGTGGTCTTCAGTTTTATCTTTTTTTTTTTGGTTTGTGCAGTATTTCCAACTACCCTCTGTGATGCTGTTTGTCAAACACCCACATGAAGTCCTGCTCACAGTGAAGGAAAAGGGCCAACACTAACACGAAGTGCTTAGTTATAGGAGTGTCTTTCCATGCAATTGGCAATAGGAATGATACCACAGATGTTCCACATGTAGTTAGCAAGTGGAAGACTGCAGTTCATGCACAGACCATCAGCTGATCATGAGCATCACTTACAAAACTCAAGCTACTGCCTATGCAAAACAGATGTACTTTTCCACATCCACTAGAGAGAGAGAGAGAGAGAGAGAGAGAATGAGACAGAGAGACAAAGAGACAAAGACAGAGACAAAGTAAGAAAGGAAGGGAGCAAGAGAGTAAGAGCCAAGCATGGTTGTGTATGATCTGTGGGTGTTGAGTGGTATCTGGGTATTATAATGGTTGCCTATATTGTTTATTAATCCATATGGTCACTTATTAATTGCACATGGCTGTACACATTTATTGCTGAGGATTATCTACAGCAACCTCTACAATGTTTGAAAACTGTTGGCCTTGTAATGTGGACAATGGGGCATATAGGCCCTCAATATAATGATGTAGCAGAACCCACACTGCAACTGATCCTATCATTGCACAATCACCCCAACACCCATATAAACACACACTTACCAGAACTGAGTTTCAACCCCCTTTTTGGCTATGTATTGCTATTACAGTGTTAAGCAGTTATTGCACACACCACAGAGCTTACATGCTGAAGCACTGTCCAAAGATATCTTTGAAGGTGAGTGACATCAGCAACAGTGCTAAAGAAGGGATAAGGGAAGTGTAGCAAGTGTGAATGTCCACAAAAGCAGGTATCAACGAAGACACACGCACTCGCTCTCAGGGAAACACACACATTATTACAGTTGGCAGGATCAAGATTAGAACTCCTGTCTAACTAGTTTGTTATATTACAGTATTACACAGTTATCACAAGTGCCACAGAGCTTATATGACTGATATATGACTAAAGGGTTATTTCAAGGTGAATGACATCAGTAGGCATGCTAAAGTAGGGCACTGGGAGGTGTAGTGATTGTAAATGGCTTCAAAATCATTAATCTCCACACACACACACACACACACACACACACACACACACACACACACACACACACAGATGTACACATTTGCTAGTACTGAGATGCATAGGTTCATTGCTTCACAGGTGTGTAGTAGGTGAATGGGCCTGAAGGCTGTACAAGGCTACGCAAAGGGAATTCCTTGGCATCAGGCCACATGGCAATGGTCTCCAGTGTGGCTCAGGGGTGTAGTCCCTGGAGTGGTCCCCATGGGTGGGTATTGTATTCACCATCCACTTATCTGGGTTACTATTGTGGGTGGCCAGTGATGTGCACTGCTTCCCGTGTATGTGATCTATATTCCATAACATAGACCGTGTCTGGGTTGTGCACATGTCCCACATGCATGTTTTGTGACATGTTGGTGAGACCTGGCTATGGAACTGAGGTTGTGCTTGCACCTACATTGACAGCATGATACAGGTATTCAGTGGAGTTAGTGGCATCTGTCCATACAGGGCATGTGTATAAGGTATGGTATTCCCTTTGTGGGTTACATTTGCAGACTCTATAGTTGTTGCAGGCATCCAGTGGGGAACATAGCAAAAGGACCACTGTAAGCATTTATTTGCCTACTGTAGGGATGGAATAGGGTGCCATGTCATTTTACTTGCTGAATAAAACATAATCAGGAGATGTAACACATCACAATACTTTCTGATGTCAGTGGCACTGTTGTGGTCAACAGGTATGTAGTCCACTGCAATTACACCATGGTTACTACCTGTGAGGCAATATGCAGGGAACTGCCAATATAGTGGTTGTTGCCTAGCCAAGTCTGTTTGTATATGAGACATGGGTGGAGGGTGTGCTCTGAGTAATACAAGGGTTGCCTATAATGTTCATCAATCCATAATGTCACATGTAGGGCAATGGATTGTTTACACCAGTCTCTCTGGTGTTTGACATCTGTTGTCCTTGTAAGGTGGACATTGCGACATATACTAGATCCTCAACATAATAATTTAGCAAAACCCACCCCACAATGGATCTTGTTATTTCACAATCACAGTAACCTCCACACAGGATACTGATGACAGACACACACACACTTGTCAATACTGAGATTCAAACCCCTACCTAGCTATGTATTGCTACTATAGTGTATCACATTTATTGCATGCACCATGGAGCTTAAAGGATGGATGTTGTCTCAAGGTACTTCTAAGGTAAAGAACATCACCAGCCCTAGTAAATACTGGCATTGGGTGATGCAGTGGGTGAGAGAGCCCAAAAATAATTTCACCCTAAACACACATTTACATTTGCCAGGGGTGAGGTTCAAACCTCTATCGAACAATCTTTATGGACCATTATGTTACACATTTACCACATGCACCACTGACCTGATTTATGGTTGGCAACAGGTACTTCTAAGGTGGATGATATCTACAGGACTGCTAATGTCAGGCTTTGAGATATGTACTGGGTGCAAACGGGGCCAAATTCTTTGAAGCACACACACCACAGATGAGATTGAAATCCATACTTGTGTACTTACTGCTACTACATTGTTCCGCATTTATGGCACATGCCATGGAGCTTATAGGGCTATCACTTGTCCAAAGGGGTATTTCAAGGTGACTGACATCTGCAGGCTTGGTAAAGTAGGGCAATGGGAGGTGTAGTTACTGTGAATGACCTCTAAATCATTAATCTCTACACACACAGAGTTTCACAGTTGCCACGTCTGGGATTAGAACTCCTGCCTAGTATGTTACATTATAACATTACACAGTTATCACATGCACCACCGAGCTTATAGGGCTGATTTTTGTCCAAAGGGGTATTTCAAGGTAGCTGACATCAGCCAGCTTGCTGAAGTAGGGCAATGGGATGTGTAGTGACTGTGAATGGCCTCAAAATTATTAATCTCTACACACAGAGTTTCACAGTTGCCATATCTGAGATTAAAACTCCTACCTAACTAGTATGTTAAACTATAGCATTACACAGTTATCTATGATTCTGGTTTGTGCGTGTGACTCATTATGGAATTCTTGTTCAGATGTGTGCATTTCTGATGGGTGTCATTAGCCACAGCTCCAGTGCATAACCAGCATCCCCCACTAGATGGCCATATGGGATGTCCCCACTGGTAAATCTCTGGTACAGCTGTGTCATATGCCAGATGTGGGAGTCGTGATGGCTTCCAGGGCTGCCAGCACACACATTCATTATAATCCCCTTGGCTTCGCACATGACATGGCAGTTGATGGAGGGGAAGCCCTTGCAGTTTATGTAGACTCTACCCCGCTCACCAGGTGGTGCTTTGATGTGTATGTGCATGCAGTCTATAGCACCCACTACCTCAAGGTATTCTACTATTTGGTGGAAGAGATGCATATTGCTGGTCAACCCCTCACAGGTGTTGAGGAAATATATGTGCTCACTTGTATGTGCTGACATGGCATCTAGAAACTGGTGTAGTACCCTGGATGCTGAAGCCTATGAAATCCCGATGATATCCCCAGTTGGCCTTTGGATGGTACCTGTGGCTAGTATTCTTAAGCCTACACATACCTTGGTATCCACTGGGATGGGTTCCACTCTGCTGGTTCTGTGTGTGAGGTGTGGCCAGCACAGCTCAAGAATTTGCTGTAGGATATCCCTGTCCACCCTATAGTGCTCCACTATCTCCAGCTCATGTAGCCCCCTGGTAGGTTACCCTGGGTCTGTACACTCTTCTCCTTCTCCTCACTGTAGGTTGGTCATCAACATTCTCATCCTCACCACCCTCAGCCTCTTCCACATATTGATGTATGAGAGCGACAGCAGCCCCTATCGTTTTGTTAGTTTTGTCAGGTAAAATTTCCCCATCTGTGTACACTGGTGGTGTAGAGTTTGTGGGAAAAACCAGAGTGAAAGGTGTTTGCCTAGTTTATAGTAGTTTGCTGGGCTAGGCTGCTGCCTGTGTAATTGGCTGATTCTGATGCATTTAACCTGCCAGCTATGCTAGTTCTCCTTAATTGCCTTCCTACTGCTGTTTTCCCTTCCCATTGCCTACCCGTTTAAGCCTGAGGCACGCAGCACATTCCCAGTGTTCAGATGTGAACAGAGCTGCTATTTCCTGTTTTTTTTTTTTTTTTTGTTTAAAACCTGGTGAGCAGCACACACACTTGTTTAGGCAATGTAAACACTGCTTGGCAGCTTCAGACACACCCCCTTCCTTAGCTGTGCTAAGCTAAGGGCAACCACGGGCCACAGAGTTCCAATAAGCTTATAGCATACATGATACTCCCCCTCATAAGGTCATCTACATCTTATTCTTATACAGTGGTGTTGCTGCACCTACACAGTTGGGTGCAAGCTAACACTAAGGGGAAATCTGTGATTCAGTATCAATCCCCTCATTTGCATAAAACTGAATGCTAATGCATAGTTACAAAACTGACGCGCAGCCTTCCCCCTTAGCAACTACTATTCCATGGTATTGTTGTCTTACACATGCTATTGACTATTATGGCAGAATGCTGATTTTAGTTTAAAAGCTTATTTCCAACTTTTTTTCTTATTTTCAGGCCGATCCCGTTTGCACACTGCTGCCCTACGCTTAAACAGCCGAGATCAGCCAAAAAAAAAATAAAAGTTGTTTTTTATAATTTTGCAACTATTTTCCATGCCAATTGCCATATATTTTGTCATTGGCATGCCTACTACATTGAATAGATGCTTTCTTTGAAGCTGTCATGTCTCTGTTTTGTAATTTGCAAAAATGTATTCGGTTAGTAGCTGAATACATTTTTGCAGGTTACACTATTCCTGCATAGATGCCTGCCTGTTTCCTGGATCACTAATTCACTTCATTTGCATGGATTTCACCTGCAAATGGGGTAATTAGCACACAGGAGTTGTGTCCATGCAAGAATAGTGCATGGACACAGCCATATTGCATGCAGCAGCTCTCGCACTATTCCTGAATGCCGTGCAGAGCTTGCTGAATCCCGGGGTCTATATTGCCCATATGTATGAGTGCATGTGTGACTGATGATTTAGATGAGATAACCTATTTCATTTTTCCAGACGTTGTCTTTTAAACTTAATGGGTAGAGATGGTTGTCCGCAGGTCACTCTAGGAGTCAGCTGTAACTTGTGAGGGAAAAAGAAAGAGAGAAAGAGAGAGATAGAGAGAAACTAACTCAAATATATATATATATGTGTGTAAAAAAAAAAATATATATATATATATATATATATATATATATATATATATATATATATATATGTGTGTGTGTGTGTGTGTATGTGTGTGTGTGTGTGTGTCTACATATATAGATATATAGATATAGATAAATATAGATATATAAATATAAGACTTACCTACCTCCATGTTCATAAAAAATTGGCTGAGATAGTATATTTTAGTTTGAGACACTTTTGTTAGTTTTCAGTAGCTTATCCAATGTGGTCATTCCATTGAAGAATTTGTTTTACTGATGAACAGAATCATACAGCTTTAAATAAATATGACATTTAAAGCAATACCCAGCAAAACCCAAGAAGAAAACCCTTGAAACTGAGGAACTGCTATAGCTAACATTGCAAATGCACCATGTTACCTACCCTGAAAAGCTTCAGTTTATGACAAAATCAACATCATTAAGCAAACACAATATTTCACTCAGGTTCAGTTAGTGATTAAGCAGACACCTACATATATGTGTTAATTAACTAACGTGACCATAGAAACTGGTAAAATAATATTGTTGTTAGGAAACTGAAGACATACATGCAAGATGCAGTTGTTTGTCCAATAAACAGACAACTAACTTTTAATTCCACTGAGCACTTGTGTCAAAAATCAACAAATCTAAATAACTAAGTAAATCTAGAAATATAGATTCTGATGACAAATGACTGACATCCTTACATGCCACTTTTTCTGCCTTCTAGATAAGCTGCACATTTTCTTTAAATAATAGTTAATTTTATATCCGTTCAAGCCAACATAAAAAATGCATTATCCCTACCCCATACATACCAGAATTTATTTATTGTTTTTAAGGTCGTATCTTCAGGAACATCACTTCAGTCATTTCCTGTCCTTCTGGCTATGTGAAAAAATATGTTCCCATGTCTCCCATAGCCATCAGTTCTGTTTAGTCAGGTTACATCATATTATTCTCAACAGCTCTTCTGTGAAACAATGTACCCATTTACATTATGTACAATTATATGAAGTACATATATATTTCTGTAGTACCCTAACTGATTTCTGCAGGACAGTGCATATTATGCTAACGCAGCCTTTCATGGACATATAGTTGAACAATAACTGTAGAAACACCTCAATAGACAAAAGTAGAAGTGTCAATTTGATAACATACAAAGTTAGCATCAGCAACATTTCAAAAACAGTTGCTTTGAGGGGGTAAGCCCTCTGCACCTTTTCACTCACATACTTATTTTAATATAGAATTAGATTGTGCAGCCGTGGGGTTAAACAGGAAATTCCTTGCCTACCTAATACTTCTATCTCAATGAATACACTATGCAGTCTTCAAGTTGACACAGGAGTTGATTAAAAAATAATTTCCATTTATTTTAGCCACAATGTGACATTTACCATGTATCTTATGTTATCCTTTTATAGCTTTATTTACACACATAGCACCTGATGAAGACCATTTGTTTAACATTATTGCGTAATCTGTTCTGCCTCCAGCCCGTAAATTTACCACAGAAAATTTGGTCTGCACAACTATACGCAGCTCGTCAGATGAGGTTTTAACCAATGTTAATTGCTACACCTTCTTCCTATGTATGTTGGCACTCTGCCCACCCTTGTTGTGCACTTCGTTATGATACTTGTTCACCTGTAGGTCATCTGATATGAGCACTGCCTTAGTCTATTTCTGTTTTTCATGTTGCTCGTCATCTCCTCTAAGTATGTGCTTTCATAGGCTATTGCTTTGTAGATGCTGATTTTGCTTTTTAACATTTATTTTGCCACATTTTAGAATATTCCTATGTATTTGTCATGTTCGTCTTTACTGATCTTCTACAATTTTAGGTGCATGTTTGTGTGCACATCTATATATCTATAAATATCCATCTAACTAGATATATTTTATATGGGTTTTCTGATGATAAACTAAAGGTCAAAATATTGACGTAAATATTTGACAAAAAGTGGTTGAAAAAGACAACTGTTGATAGGAATAAAGATTGATAGAAGAACTGTAGATGCCAACATTGGACATCAGTATAAAATCATTCATTAATCGACTCACAAACACATGAAATGGATGCACTGTTATTAGAAAGGTTGAGAGAGCAATGTGCACTAAATATATGGAATGTTTTTCATTGGTTTTGTTTCTACAAATGTTTCTATTTACAGTGAACTATATAATATTGATGATACTGTCATTAAGATGTAAGTTGTTTTTCACATGCCCCCGGATTCAGCAAGGTCTGAACAGAGTGCAGGAATAGTGCAAGAGCTGCTGCATGCAATATGGCCGACGAGCGATCCAGGATCGATCTTCTATTTACAGTGAACTATGTAATATTGATGATACTGTCATTAAGATGTAAGCTGTTTTACACATGCCCCCAGATTCAGCAAGCACTGCACGCAGTGCAGGAATAGTGCAAGAGCTGCTGCATGCAATATGGCTGACGAGCGATCCAGGATCGAGCTCCTGGGACATGCACGAACGCTCCTACACTATTCCTCCATGGACACCACTGTAATATGCTAATTACCTCATTTGCTGGTGACAAACATGCAAATGAGGAGAATTAGTGATCCAGGAAGCAGGCAGGCGTCTGTGCAGAAATAGTGTAACCTGCAGAAATGTATTCGGTTACTAACTGAATACATTTCTGCTAATTACAAAACGGAGGCATGACAGCTCAAAAGAAAGCATGTATTCAATGTAGTAGGCATAGGTATGAAAAATAGTTGAAATTTTATAAAAAAACAAGTGTATTTTTTGGCCGATCTTGGCCGTTTAAGCGTAGGGCAGCGGTACACAAATGGGATCGCCATGGAAATAAGAAAAAAGGGGGAAATAAGCTTTTATACCCAAATCAGCATTTTGCAATAATAGTCAATGGCATGCGTAAGACAATACCAGGGAATAGTGGTTGCTAATTCTACTCTGGAATTATAGATAAACTCACTAAACTAGGTATAAATCACTATGTCACAAAATGGGTTGCCAATTGGCTCACTGACAGAACCCACACTGTGAAAGTAGCAGCCTCCAAATCCAACTTTAGACCAGTGACAAGTGGAGTGCCACAGGGTTCAGTCCTGGGTCCTCTCCTGTTAGGTATCTACTTCTCTGAAGTACAGGCTAACACAGAAGGTCTTTGGCTAATGAAGTCCGCAGATGACTGCAAACTAGGAGCCATAATCAAAACTCCAAAAGATGTGGACATCCTACAAAAGGGCCTCACTGAGACAGATGCCTGGTGTCAAAGCCATGGCCTCAAGTTCAATGCCAAAAGGTGCATTGTCATCCCTATTGGTAAAAACTCTGTACCCATGAACTACCACAGAGGCAGTAGTCTACTTAACACCGAAAGTGTGATAAGAGACCTTGGGACACAGGTGGACAGTAGTCTCTCCTTTGATCATCACATTGCCACAGTAGTCAGGAAATCCTTCTACATAGCACACCTCATCACAAAAGGTTTCTCATCCAGGAAAAAAGAGATAATTGTTCCCTTCTACTCGTCACTCATTAGACCCATTATATAGTACAATGCCCCTTTTGGTATGTACCTTGCAAGACATCTACAACAACTGGAAAGGCCGCATAAATACCTCACAAAGCAGATTACTGGTCTCAAACAGCTGCCCTATGCAGACCATCTCAAAAAAGCTTTACTCCATCACATATCGCTTACTCAGAGGTGATCTCTGCCAAACACATAAAGCTATGTCAAACCCAGAGCTTTTGGACATGCTCCAATTAAAGAATTCCCAATCTCTCTGAGCTACACGCTCTAGGGACCTAAACCTTGTCACCACAACAAACAGAACATGCTGGAGAGATAGATTCCTATCCCAGAGACTTCCCATACTCTGGAACAAATTACCTATCTATATCAAATAAAGCTCCTCATTAGCACTCTTCAAGAAAAATCTTGATGATTGGATAGGATATAGGAAATTCACCCCGGGGATCACTACTGTGGCTCTGCTTAACAGTGGCACAAGAAAATAATTTTCTTGGGTGACGAAAGCCAGGGGAATGATACTCAATCACAGATTTCCTCTCAGTGTTAGATTGCACCCAACCGTGTAGGTGTAGCAACACCATTGTATAAGTATAAGAGGTGGATGACCTCGTAAGGGGATGTATCATGCATGCTGTAAGCTTAGTGGAGCTCTGTGGCCTGTGTTTGCCCTTAGCTAAGCACAGCTAAGGAAGGGTGTGTCTCACATTGTTGAGCATTGTTTTCAGTGCTTAAATGGGTGTGCATGCCACTCACCGGGTTTTAAACAAAAAAAAAAATGGGAAATAGCAGCGCTGTTAAAATCTGATGAGTGGGTATGCACGGCATGCCAAGGGGCTTAAACGGGAAGACAATGGGAAGGGAAAACAGCAGTATAAAGGTAGTCAAAGAGAACTAGCATAGATGGCAGATGAAATGTATCAGAATCAGCCAATTACACAGGCAGCAGTCCAGCACACTACTATAAACTCTGCAAACATCTTTCATTCTGTTTTTTTCCCACAAACTTTACATCACCGGTGTACACAGATGGGAAAATTTTACCTTGCAAAACTAACAAAATGTTAGGGGCTGCTGTTGCTCTTGTACATCAATAAGTGCAAGAGGCTGATGGTGGTGAGGATGTGAATGCTGATGACCATCCCACAGTGAGGAAGAGGAGAAGAGTGTACAGACCCAGGGTAACCTACCAGGGGCTACATGAGCTGGAGATAGTGGAGTGCTATAGCATGGACAGGGACATTCTACTGCAAATTCTTGAGCTCTGCCGGCACTGCCTCACACACACAGAACCAACAGAGGGGAACCCATCCCAGTGGATACCAAGATATGTGTAGGCTTAAGAATACTAGCCACAGGTACCTTATAAAGGGCAACTGGGGGATCTCACAGGCATCAGTATCCAGGGTACTCTACCACTTCCTGGATGCCATGTCAGCACATGCCAGTGAGCACATATATTTCCTCAACACCCATTAGGCATTGACCAGCAATATGCATCTCTTCCATCAAATAACAGGAATACCCATGAGGTAGTGGGTGCTATAGACTGCATGCACATACACATCAAAGCACCACCCTGTGAGCATGGTAAGGTCTGCATAAACTGCAAGGGATTCCCCTCCATCAACTGCCAGGTCATGTGCGATACCCAGGGCATTATATCGAATGTGTGTGCTGGTAGCCCTGGAAGCTATCACGACTCCAACATCTGGCATATATGACACAGCTGTACCAGTCATTTGCCAGTGGGGACATTCCATATGGCTGCCTAGTAAGGGATGCTGGCTATGCACTGGAGCAGTGGCTGATGACACCTTTCAGAAATGCACACACACATGAACAAGAACTCCATAATGAGGCACACTCACAAATCAGAATCATTATAGAGCATGCATTTGGGATGCTCAAGTCATGATTCCGCTGACTGGACTTAAGTGGTGGAGCCTTGCAGTACTCTCCAGCTACATGTATACAAATGTTCATAGCATGTGCCATGCTACACAATATGATCCTGCGGAAACAGCTGCAGCAAGAACAGCATGGGGCAAGTCCACACAGCCCCCCACCATTGCCAAGGCCATCACAGGCACAGAGTAACTAAGAGGAGGAACTACCTGAGCCTGCCCATGTAGGCAGAAGGAGGCATGCCCAGTATGCCCAGGCCTTGGCAAAGAGGCAATGCATAGCACATACACTGACAGGGACCAGGGAATGACACCTCTCTCTGACTCACACATACAGTAAAAGGGATGCCAAACATGACACTACTCATGCTTTACCATGTATAGGGAGTGTACTATGTGCATCTGACATAGTCAGCCCTCCACACACACACACACACACACACACACACACACACACACACACACACACACACACACACACACACATACACAGAGTTTAACAGTTGCCATGTCTGGGATTAAAACTCCTACGTAACTAGTTTGCTACATTACAGTATTAAGCAGTTATCACGGGCATCACAGAGGTTATAGTTATAGGGCTGAGACTTGCCAAAAGGGTTATTTCAAGATGACTGACATCAGCAGGAGTGCTAACATGGGTAATGGGAAGTGCAGTGTGTGTGAATGGGCCATAAGTCATTCCTCTAGAAACACACACACACTCAGTCACACACAACTTTACATTTGACAGGACTGCGTATACAAATGCTGCATAAATACTTATTTGTACTATAGTCTTACACAGTTATCACAAGCACCACAGACACTATAGGGCTGAGGGCTACCTAAAGGAATGTCTACAGTGATTGACATCAGCACATTATGTGATATAGGCCAATGTGATGTGTAGTGGGTGGTACATGCCTCATAATGGAATTCTCTCTGTCATTGTCTGTCTCTCTCTCTCTCTCTCTTCCCCACATCTCTGTGTGTGTATGCTTGACATATTATAGTCTGTTGGCCTTAGATATGTGTGAGTATTCCTATCCAATGTGTGTGTGAAGCATAAATGGTGTGTGTGCGTATACATCTGCAAATGACAGATATGTATAGTCCACTCTGTTGTCAGACATGGGCTTCATTTCTCTAAGTGTAAGAGCATGCCCAGTATGACCTTCTGTATTGAGTGTGTGAATCCATTCCAGGTAGGGTTGTAATCCAGTCCAGGGTTTGGTGCTCTACACTTACACCTAGCAAACTGCTTCTGCAGGTTATCTGTAGATAGGTTGACAATATGGAGTCACAATGGGCGAAAGATAGAGGGATACTGTAACTATTGCAGTCTGTGCTGGTTGTGTTACATGGTTGGTGTTAGCAGAGATATTCAGACATATGTACTGTTTTACACTGTGATGTATTATGTCATCAACTACTGACAGATATAATTATTTGCTCACAGTTATTTACCAGGAAATACAAGATGAATGAAGCTAAGTCCAGTATTGTGGGCCACAGCCTACAAATTCTTGCACACTCTTGCCATTCTGGAGGGGTAGCTACAGACACTTGCTGATGGGTCTGTGTAAATGGTCCAGCACCTTAGTAGTATGGTGGCTGAGGATGCCCTTCTTGTACATATATCTTCTTAACAGAATGGCCATATCCTGCTGTGGCCATACCTCTCAGCTATACAGATTCACCCAGGTTACCCAGAGGAAGGGCTCATATATCTGGTCAGTTCCCCTTCACATTGTGATTTATGAGCACATTTATTGCCACCCATTAATGGGTTTGCAGGCAGGGGTAGTATAGACACACATCAGAGTTTCAGTCTTCACACTCTCCATGACTTTCATGCTTCTACACCCCTCCTCTGTTATTCTATCCTGTTCCTAACATTATGCAAGCGATATCCGAGAAGTATCCCTACAGTTGGCCCTTTATCCCAGCGGTACTTATGGACTGGTCCACAGTTCATGCAGTAGGACATGGGGGGCATGCTATTGAGATATGTCAACATGGCCTTGCATTTGTGCTCTGTTGACTGTGTTAGGTTTTTAGTTAGGACCTCATGAGATACCATACATTGGCACTATGGGTGAGACACAGGCCTATGACAGAGGACTATAGGCCATTTGGTAGTGATGCAGGCCATCTGTAACAGGCCAGTGCATTCTGTCACTCCTACATTCCCAGGCTGTGAGCCAGTGGATTCCCCTGGGGTGACAGGGTAAGTGTGCGAGGTGTTACTGGCAATACTTCCTGTCCATATTGATCCATAGGTCTGGATGCAGGCAGGGTGCTGCTTATAGATAGGGACACACCTGCATAGGACACCTCTTCAGCATGCTGCATTCTGTGGGTATTCCAATACAGAAGTGGGGTCATATTGTACTCATTCCCAAGAGCAAGGATATGACCTGTGATAAACCTGTGGCTGATGATGGGGTGAGCTGAGTGCATGTGTGATATGGAAGCATGCATGCAGCTGACTCACAGATATACCTGGGTCATTCCCCTTATGCTGCCTTGTGCGTGGACATAGGCAGTCTCTCATTACTTTATAACTGTGCCTTTTGTGGTCTGTCAGTGATTAGCCAGACTACACTAGTATTCCATACTACACAGACCACTAATGTGCTGCTAACCTATATGTACGATTCCAAAGTTGTGCGCAGTTGACAGTTACATTATATGCCCTCTGTCTAGGGTACTCCCACCTGTGTACTGTGTGTATGTCTGGGTCCACATTCATGGCATGTTCATCTTTCAGATGGTGACAGATATTGACATCTGAACAATGAGTATGATTGACTGCTGAAATGGGTCTTGCTGGGATGTATTGTGGTTAGCACTGTAGTTGTCAGAACATGGCCCTGTCAACCACAGTACTTCCCATAGGCCACCGAGACACAACCCTCCATGCCTACATGCTGACCACTTCCAGACAATATTGAAGACACAACAACCTAACACACAGACCCCTGCATATTGTACACATGCAATAATCTATCCTGTAGATTGGGCCAGCTCAGGCAATCTGTGCTACACTGATATTACTCCTCACACTTACATGTTACTGCATTTCTACATAGCATTGTGGTGAGGGCACACCTGATGACTTTAAACATTTGCTATGACTGTACTGGTATTTCAGGTACTCTGCTGGCTTCCATTTCATATTGTATTCTGACCTATCATACAGACTGGAGGCATATCAGTAGAGTACAGATCTTAGGTTTTATTGACCTACATTTCAGTTTCAGACTTCTTACTTTCAGAACTAACATACAACTGCCAGACCTGTTGTAGTTTGTCTGTGTAGGTCTAGAGGGGGGCTGTTCACCATTACCATCATTTGGAGGCCTTAGCCCAGCCTTTCTTTATGGTCATCTATACCTGTCCTGCTGGCTGAGGCAGGTGGTGGGTATGTGAGCCTCACTGGCATGCATGTTTGCTATGGATACCCACAGTTATTTGGGCCACCACATGTACTGCAGTGGGATTTGTCACCTTGTCTAGTACTGCCTAGTATGTTGACACCAGTATTTGATATGGATTTCATGCCGCCCATATAGGTGTCCACTGTCTGCTGCCATCCCATTCAGCCACCCGATTCCCTTACATGCTTGCGTCCATACCATATATACAACTATCAGAACATACTACTCCATTCAGTAATTGATAGGAAGAGTGACTTACCTTGTGGCTGGGCCAGTATTGTGGCAGCTGTGAAAATGTGTCTGTTTGTATGAGAGAGTGTGTGTGTCTTTGTTGACATCTGATTTTGTGGACATTCACACTTACTCCACTTCCCTTACACCTCCTTTTGCACTGCTGCTGATGTCACTCACCTTCAAAGATACCTTTGAACAACTCTCCAACATATAAGCTCTGTGGTGCTTGCGATAAATGTGTAATACCACAGTATAGCAAACTAGTTAGGTAGGAGATGTAATTCGAGTCCTGGCAACTGTGAAAATGTGTGTGTTTGTATGGGAGAGTGTGTGTGTCTTTGTTGATAGCTGATTTTGTGGTCATTCACACTTACTACACTTCCCTCACCCCTCCTTTAGCACTGCTGCTGATGTCACTCACCTTCAAAGATACTTTTAGAGAGCTCTCCAAAAGATATGCTCTGTGGTGCTTGCAGTCACTGCATAATACCATAGTATAGCAACCTACGGAGGTAAGAGTTCTAATCCTGGTCCTGGCAACTGTAAAAATGTGTGTGTTTGTGTAAGAGAGGGTGTGTGTCTTTATTAACACATGATTTTGTTGTCATTCACACTTACTACACTTTCCTTATCCCTCCTTTAGCACTGCTGCTGATGTCACACACAGTCAAAGATACCTTTGGATAGCTCACCAACATATAAGATCTTTGGCATGTGTGATAAATGTGTAACACTGAAGTAGCAACATATAACTAGATAGGGGTTCGAAACCCAATACAAGCAAGATTGTGTGTGTGTCTGTCCTCAGTATATTGTGTGGGTGTCGATGTGGTTGTGTAATAACAGGATTCATTGCGGGGCAGGTTTTGATACATTATTATATTGAGGACCTATATGTCCTGATGTCCACATTACAAGGCCAACAGTTATCAAACACCGTAGAGTTTGGTGTAGACAATCCACAACCATGATTGTCTGCTGCAATGTGCAATGACTATGTGACAATATGGATTAGTGAACTATATAGGCAACCCTTATAATACTCAGAGACCACTCTCCACCCACGGATCATACACAAACCTGATTGGCCCTTTCTTTCTTTCTTTCTTTCTTTCTTTCTTTCTTTCTTTCTTTCTTTCTTTCTTCTTTCTCTCTCTCTCAATCTCTCTCTCTCTCTCCCCCCTCTCTGGTAGATGTAGTATAATACATCTGTTTTGCATAGGCAGCAGGTTGATTTTTGTAGGTAATGCTCATGATCAGCTGATGGTCTGTGCATGAACTGGAGTCCCCCACTTGCTAATCGCATGTGGAACAACTGTGGTATCATTCCTATAGCCAATTGTATGGAAACACACTCCTATAACTAAGCACTTCATGTGGATGTTGGCCCTTTTCTTTCACTGTGAGCAGGATTTCATGTGGGTGTCTGACAAACAGCATCACAGAGGATAGTTGGAAATACCCCTTACAAGAAACACTGTAGAGACAGGACAACAAACTGGAGGTGGATGTTCCAGACATAGGGACAGAATGTAAGTATTGCTCTTCTACATTTGAAGTAATGTTGGTTTAACAGGGTTTGTGTGGATATGGCTGTTCTACATGATTTAAAGTCTGGCATGACAGTGTTATGTGGTTGAGAAAACTCTCACTTGTAGGGCTATCTGCAGACGGTCTTAATAAAGGCAGTAGCATACTCTGGTGATTGCAGTCAGTAAACGGTAACATCCATGTGTATTACCAACTTCATATCCCTCAAAAGAGATATGTTACAACAAACCCTGTTACACCAGCAATTCTCTCAGTTTATAACAGCAATATGTCAATATTGGCCCTGTGTTTGTGCCTCTGTCCCCCAAGTCTGTCACCCTTTGTCCATATGTCATGCAGTAAGAGGTGAATATGTACAGTATATCATTTTTACTGACATCATTCCTGATATCAAGCTAGTGATATATAAGACTGCCAGACAGGTTATGTATAGGAGGCCTTATATTTGAGGACAAAACCTGGACATTCTGTTGTAGTTTGTACACTAGTGAAGTCTGTGTACTTATGGTGATTGTTAACAGAGTGTCAGTATTGTGTAGCAGTGTATTGTGAATATGCTATTTGTCCTGTGTACAGACTGAGGTAAATGTCAGTGTTCTTGGTCCTGTTTTATCTGATGTTGCATGCTGCTCCAGTTTCTGATACCCTATCAGCTTATATGTTTGTAGGGTCAGACTGAGACATGACCCATACCACAGTCAGGCATCAGACTACACTGTGAATTTGGCCAATATATGTAGGGTTAGTGTGTGAGTGGCAAATATGATGATGGGTTTTGTTCACACAGTCCATATACTGTACTATTAATTAGGCTTACCATTATGTGACTGTGACTGTGTTGAGATTGGTTGCGGGTATGTACTTTCACACTGGTGTCTGTTACTCTGTGATGTTACATGCCTGTAGTGCCTGCTATATTTGCAATTACATGTGTATTCCCCCATAGGAAAATTGGGTTAGTGTTGTGGCAGTTTGCCTGTAGTTTAGACAGTGCCTGGTAATATGCCTAGCAGCTCAGTGTATTAACCCTAGTGTGATGTTATACCCAGATATTTGTCAGATATACTGCTGCCTGGCCACTGTACATGTTGTGTATTTCTGGCAAAGCAGTGGGATGCTGTAAAGATGTATGTCACGTTTATTGCTCATATTTCTGTTGTATTCCACAGGATAATTACTGTGATTTATGTGGTACTTCACTATGATGGTTTTATGATGTCTGCCAGTAACTAATGGTGTACATGTCAGTTTCAGAAGAGCCTTCCTTCAGAACATGTATCTTGACACAAGCCCTTATAACTGTACCAACATTCTACATTTATAACTGCAATACTTACATTTTGTTCCCTTGCAGTAAGAGGTTGATTGTTATGCTGCTCCACTACATGTTATGGGCATATGTTTTATATATATATATATATATATATATATATATATATATATATATATATATATATATATATATATATATATATATATATATATATATATATATATATATATATATATATATATATATATATATATATATATATATATATATATATATATATATATATATGTGTGTGTGTTTGTAAATATATATGTGTGTATGTATGTATATATATAAATATATATATATATATATATATATATATATATATATATATATATATATATATATATATATATATATATACATATGTGTGTCTGTATATATATATATATATATATATATATATATATATATATATATATATATATCCTTTTTATGTGTAAACATGAGTGTTGCATATTCCTTCTCAGATGTATCTCATTTATCTGATATGTGTATATTTAGATATAAAAACATGACTGATTCCACACTATTTTCACTAACAAGTAGTAAACAATTGTAGTAGTCAAAGCAGTTGTTCACTACTATTCAGTATGTGTACTGAATGATATATTTGAAAAAGCAACAGGCATTCTCACAGCTTAGATGGCTTAGCGGTTAAGTACTATGACTAGAGTGTATAGGGTTCTGGGTTCAAGACCTGCATGCGCTATGTATTTTGCTGCTGGGCAGAACAAGGTCTAATGGAGACAGGGTGATTAAAGCACTTTAAAGTGGCTTTAAATGGGTTTGTGTGGGTTTGCACAACGGTAAGTGCCGTTAACATACAGTTAAACAAATATGCGCTTACACCGTGTAGGCTTCACTTACTGTTGCGCAAATCTGCTTAGCATTTACATTTAAGCGATGCTTAAACCTTCTAAGCATAGCCCAGCCCTGGTAAACAGTGATCAAATTCCAGTGTGATCAAATAGCAGGGTAATGACATATTTAATAAGTGTATTTAATTTCATGTACATAACATGCTTCTATTTGCTGTCATTACAGTAGCAAGTGGTGTGACTATAATGTATGAGACACTTGGGTGTACATGGGTAGTGCCACAATCTTTTCTCTTTGTATGTGTTTCATACTTGAGTAGTATCCCAGGTTATATGCAGTCACACTTGCATGTATTGTATCATTGCGTTACTATTTTTAAAAGTGCTTTTCCAAGTAAGAGTAGATTGCGATTGTAGTACTGGAGCCATACACCCTTGCATGCAAAGCTGGACTCTGAGTACTGACTATTGTGTTCTTGGTGTTTGAGCTGTATGTTTTATGTATCTCCTATTGGATATCTATCTGATAGGTCGATATTAACTGTAGACTACTATGTTTTTAGGACATGTCATTGAGGACTGCTGTCATTTTGTAATGGCATAGCTATCAGTTTCATAGGTTCATAGGTTCATAGGTTGGTACTAGGCTATCAGCCCTAAGGCCTATGCAAGCCTAGCCATAACAATTCCCTGGAATTTTTTTCCCACAATATTTACTTCTCTGGGCCCCTGTCTAGCAGGGCGACTGACATGATCCCCTGGGTGAATTTCCTATCTCCCATCCAATCATCAAGGTTCCTTTTGAAGAGGACCAATGAAGCGCTCTGCTTGACATGTATGAGCAGTCTATTCCAGAGTATGGGGAGTCTCTGGGTCAGGAACCTATCCCTCCAGCATGTTTTGTTCATTGTGATGATAAGGTTTAGATCCCTGGAGTGTGTGGCTCTGAGGGATTGGGATTTCTTTAAGTGGAGCATGTCCAACAGCTCAGGGTTTGACATGGCCTTGTATGTTAAGCAGAGATCGCCTCTGAGTAGACGATATGTCACAGAGTATACCTGGAGTTTTTTTAGATGGTCAGCATATGGCATCTGCTTTAGGCCTGTGATTCTTTTAGTGAGGTATTCCTGTGGCCTTTCCAGCTGTTGCAGATGTCTTGTGAGGTACATACCAAATGGGGTATTATACTCTATAATGGGTCTAATGAGGGATGAGTACAGTGGGACAATGACCTCCTTTTTTTCTGGATGAAAAGCCCTTAGTGATGAGGTGTGCCACATAGAAGGATTTCCTGACTGTTGTGGCGATGTGGTTATCAAAAGTGAGACCACTGTCCACTTGTGTCCCTAAGTCTCTCATCACACTTTCGATGTTTAGTGTCCTGCCACCTATGTGGTAGTTCATAGGTACATGTTTTTTTCCAAAGGGGATAACTATACATTTCTTGGCATTAAGCTTGACCCCATAGCTCTGGCACCAGGCATCTGTTTCTGTAAGGCCCTTTTGTAGAATATCCACATCATTTGGGGATTCAATAATGGCTCCCAGTTTGCAGTCATCTGCAAACTTTGTTAGCCAGAGTCCCTTAGTGTTGGCCTGTACTCCAGAGAAGTAGATGCCAAACAAGAGTGGTCCCAGGACTGAACCCTGAGGTACTCCACTTGTCACTTGTCTGGAGCTGGATTTGGAGTCGGCTACTTTTATAGTCTGGGTTCTGTCAGTAAGCCTGTTGGCAACCCATCGAGTGGCGTAGGGATTTATGCCCAGCTTAGTAAGTTTATCTATGATTCCAGAGTGGGTGATGATGTCGAAGGCCTTGGCGACATCCAGATAGGCTGAGTGGACCGCCTTACCCTCATCCACAGCTCTGGAGACCAATTCGAAGAAGTCAATCAGATTCAGGAGACAAGATCAGCCCTTCACAAACCCAAACTGTGTGGGGTCCAGTGTCTTAAGGTTGCCAATGACTTTGTTTATAAGTTCCATGATAATGAGTTCCATGCCCTTGCAGATCAGGCTTGTCAGACTGATGGGACGGTAGTTCCAGGGATCCAAGGTGGATCCTCCCTTGTTTAGCAGGATAACTGTAGCTGTGCACCACTCAGTGGGCACGAAGCCTGAGGTGAGGCTATGATTAAACATGACACTTAGGTGGGGTGCCAGGTCATTTTGTAGTTCATGTAGTACACAGCCTGGGATGTCATCTGGTCCCATGGATGCTGTACACACAATTGCACTGTCTAGACATTCCTGCAACTTCCTCACTGTTGCTGCATGTCTCTGGGCAGCCTCCATGACCAGTTTGCAACATGTTTTGTCATCCGTTTTGGATGGGCATCTGTTTCTTTTCTACATCACTGTTGTCCCATATTTAATACGCCTCTAGATCACTGTCTGCACTGTTACTTGGTGTGACATTGAGGCCCTGTACTTGATGGCAGGTGTGTACTCAAGAAGAGTGAATGCTGTCAGTACATCACAAGCTGCCTCGACAATATGTTATTCAGAGTGTGTGCACACATTTGCTTCCAGTGTTTACTAAGATTTGTATACCCCGTATTTGTTGTCCTAACATAGGATTCTATATTACACATTCATTGCTCATGTTAAGATCATATTACAGGTTGTAAAAGGTGTGGAATGTGTTATTGTGGTCTGCTGTTGTATATATCAGGAACAGTTGCCATTGTAATAGTGGTGTATACACTGTTGTATGCACTGTATAAGGGTAATGTTTCATGCATGTCCCTACTGTAGGCCATTTGTCCCACCATTTAGTTTATCTCTGTCCACACATCTTGCACTGACAGGTTGTGAGGTATACTGCAGGAATCTTACATACCCTTCAGATATGCCACCATGGTGACC
Source organism: Protopterus annectens (assembly GCF_019279795.1). Taxonomy (NCBI): domain Eukaryota; kingdom Metazoa; phylum Chordata; order Ceratodontiformes; family Protopteridae; genus Protopterus; species Protopterus annectens. The sequence continues at coordinate 534,921,375 of NC_056738.1, read as the reverse complement.
ACTGTGATGCAGTGCAGTTAACACCTACAAAAATGAACAAGTACAGCATGCATTATGTATACGTGTGTTAAATGTATGCATGGCAAATAGCATGGCCTTAACATGGCTGGTGAATTGGCAAACCTGAACAAAACAACTCCATAGTTACCAGCTACAGGCTGCTGTCCCAGTTGTATACCAGAAGGACCTGAATAGTTGTGGGAGAGAAGTAATGTCAGTAGCCACACCTGTAGCATTGGTACAGGGTGGCAGCAGCATTTCAGCACATCGACTATACAAACCCCAATACTAAGGAATATGCACATCTGTGCATTACTACACTCCAGCAACAGACTATCTTACCTGACATATGCATGTAGATACTTTACAGATAAAAATGGATAAGCAACAGTGCTCTACTGATGTGCATTGGGGCCTTACCTGCACGCTCCTCATCCATTATATGGGTGGCACTGACCTCCACAATGCTGTCTTCGGCTTCATGGCTTGTCCGGCAGGCATGTGCCCCAAGGCTGGTGAGGAGCCCCTCAACGTGTGTCAGTGGGGGCTGGATGGCTTGACCCTTGCAATGGCAGCACCCCACTGATGGGCGTGGTGGATGAGGTCAGTGTAACGATGCTGCACCTGCTCATAATTTTGGCTGCGCATGCCAACATCATTTACCCTGTGGATGAGTTTGTTCCACAGGGTGGTCCTCTCCTGCAGATCCTGGGCTCTGCAGCTGAATAATATGTTGTAATGCTGTATGACATATTGTATTATGGTGTCATTCTCTATGTTGGTGAATGCTGGCAGGCATGGATGTTGCATATTACCTGGAAGACATAAACAGGGAAAAAAGGTCACAGGACCTCGTATGGTTGTCCACTTGCACATCAACAGTGTATATTAGTTACAAATAATCTAGAGTACACCATAACACTGTAAGCTATCATGGCTTTGGCATATTTCATTACACTCCTGGCCCTGACCTGTCCAGTTCCCCCACAGTTGGACACTTAATTGCATAATCCTCTATTTTCCATTCATTTCTGTGTAGAGGGATGACAGTGGCCATCTTCCATGTGGATGGTGTGTAGATGATGGCAAGTCTGTGTTTGACTGCAGTGTGTGATGGAGCTGTTAGCACATGCCTGAGCTCATGTAGGAGGCAAACTGTGATGTTCTCATGCCCATGGAGACTTGCTCTTGTTGCCATCAGTAGGCATTATGTACATGGTCACCACTGATGAGGGCAGGAGTGTGGTTGATGTGCATATCCCCTGTAGAAATGTGGACAGGGTGACACTGTTCCCACCTAACCTGTCTGATGCAGGTTGCCTGTATCCATGGCATGTGTTTATGAGGTGTGCATTACCCCCCATTACAGGTTGAATTGTGTTACTGCCTCTGAGGCTTACTACATATGTGGAGACGTTGTTGCAATTGGCCTTGGTGGTGTGGATATGTCTGATTTATAGTCATATTCAGCCTTACATGAAGTCACCTGTGAACATACATGCTTCCTCAGATGGAGGTGGACTTGCTTCCAAGTTGTGGTCTGCACCTATGTGCCCCTGTACACCCACTATAGAAGCCTATTATGTGCTTTGTGTATTGCTGCTGTCCACCAAGGGGGATTACTCTATTGTTGCTGGAAGCTGGTTGAACAGTCAGGTGGTGCTGATTCCATATATCTACAGTGGATATAAAGTGTACACACCCCTGTTACAATGCCTGGTATTTGTGCAATTGAAACATGACCCAACAAAAGCTAATTTCAACACAATCCCCACATGTAATGTAACCTATAGCCTGCTCAATTAAACTGAAAACATAATCTGTTCTGTGAAAACATATAGGAAATAATACTCAGTACAATAAGCCAGCTGAATGTGTGTGCACACCTTTAAACTTATATGTTGTATAAACACCTGCTGAAACCATTACAGCATCCATTTGTCTTGGTTTGTACTCTAACATCATGACACATCTTCACTCGACAATGGTTGCTCACCTTCCTTGAAACAGCTTTGTTTATTTTTCAATAGAATTTTACAGGTTATGGGTTACATTGGAGGTGAGAAACATTTTGAAACAATTTTCTGTGGTCTCATTGCCATATAACACACAAATCTGGCATTCCAACAGGGGTGTATATACTTTGGATATCCAGTGTATATGGGTGTTGATATAGGTGTTAGTGGTAGGCATGGACAGTGGCTCATATCACAGTTGTACACTTCTCTGATTACTACATGATAATCATGCCTACTGTAGTACCCATATCAGTGTCATGGCAGTGCAACAATAAGTAGCTGTACACATTTTATTTTGTTGTATGCAGTGACACTGATATTGCACACATGTGTAACATGCACAACCTATTTTCCAGACTGCTTGTAATCCATGTTATTACTTTTGTGCCTTTCAGCTGAACATATGTATACATACACATGCTCAGGGGAAACCTGGTATACATCTGTGTTCTATGTCAGTATGACACACTGTATTTACAGTCTTGCAGCTCAATCACACATTTCAACCTGTTATACCAGGACTTCTGGATAATGGTCCACATCAATGGGTGACAACAGGGAAATCAATATTGATAAATTATTAATATAGCTGACATAACACAAGTATATGTGTATGTGACTACAGATATCAGTCAGAATGGTGACTATTGTCTGGCAGAACACTGTACAGTTGAATGTTATTAATTCAAGTATCACATGCAGTTTAACACACACATCTGCAACAGTGCACATGCCATATATAGGTATCTTAGAGTTACAATAAAAACATGTGTAATACTCATGTTCACAGGTAACATATGTATATGAACAACATCCCATTAACTGGTCTAGCAGTGGGACAGTCACCACTGTTTGACAGACACTCTAGTGGTTGCCATATGTGAGATCTCCTTTCACAGAGTAAGTCAGGCTCCTCAGCTGTGACCCTACCTCCCCACCTCTTAGAGCATCACATCTGGACAAAGCCTACAATTAGGGGGAGATAAATAGGGACAGATCTTAAATATGCCTGTTACAAACCTATGAAGTTTGTAGCATAATACATTTTGCATTACCATGACTGTTCTGAAAGTGGTGGGGTCTGAAACTTAAGTGTTTGTCATTACTTCATAACTTCCATCCCCAGCTATTTGCCAGAATAATATAGATGTTAGGAGGAACAGACCAAACACTATGATGGGTAAATCTCAACATTCTGTGAAGATATGTACAGTTGACAGGTATGGCCCACTACAGACAGAGCCAGATGATATGTCCATAGCAGTTGTTCAGCAGGACATCATTACAACAAGTCTTGTTGGCACATATAATACTTTCAAAATCATCTATCCCATTATTACAGACCAAGTGCTACATTCAATTACATGCTTACATGTTTCACATACCTGTTTTATTAGTATGCTCTCTTCTGTGTTCCAGTTTATGCCTTCCTTGTTTTGTTTGTTTTGTTTTTACTTTTTTGTATTTGTTTTTATTCTTTTTTGTTTGTTTTCTCTCTCTCTCTCTCTCTCTCCACTACAGGGATCAAGATGGTTTGAATAGGTTGCAGCATGGCTTTTGTAGGTGATGCTCATAAGCAGGTGATGGCCTCTGCACCAGTTGGTGCTCCCCACTTGTTAATTGCATGCAGGCAGCTGTGTAGTTCTTCCAACAGAATGTTCCAGACCTAGGGACAGAGTGTGAGTATTGCTGTTATATGCTTTGAATACTGCTATTTTCACAGGGTTTGTGTGTACATGCTAGTTTTGCATGGAATGCAGTCTGTCTGCATATCTCTCAAGTGTGGGGCTATCCACATAATGGCCTAAGGTTTGGCTGATATGCTTTATCTGTTCCCCAGACAGGTGTTGTCCTTGACAAATCAGTGGCATTCTCTCTGTTGATTGCTATCAGTACATGGCAACATCAATTTGTGTTTCTGATGTCATATTCCTCAGAAAGGGTATGTTGCAACCAATCCTATAACACCAGCAATGTCCACAGTGTATAACAGCAATATTTCAAATATGACCCTATGTTTTGGCCTCTGTCCTCTACTTATATACCAGGCTTTGTCCAGATGCCATGCAGTAAGAGGTTGATAGGTATGGTCTATCACTATTTAGTGCTGACATTCCTGCTATCATTCCAGTGATATTGTGGACTCCCACACATGTTGTGGGGTAGGCGACATAAATATGAGGACTACGGCTGGACAACATGTGTGACCCTGTACAGTCAAGAGGTCAGTGTGTAGAGAATGCTGTTATATGCCCTTGTAAGACATTTTATGGGGACGGATATTAAATGATTTTAACCTAGGTTGTTAGAACATGTGAGGGATATTACTAATAAGAAACATAAAGGTATATGGCTGTACATTTTCATACATTTTAACATGGGGACAGTGGTGCGATAGAGCATACTGTTTTGCACACAGTTCTGTTTGTCAGTGATGGTACATTTTGAAGTGAAGCATTATTATGTAAAGGATCCATTCACATTGTAACATGTGATACTTTCCCCCCTAGGGGTTAACTACAGAGTGTAATTGGAGGCTGCTGAACTTAATCTGTAATTAACTGTTGATTGCTTCTTGTCTTCAAGGCAAGTGTGTTTTTTCTGTTGTACTACTTGAAGGGTTTGGCCAAGACACCAGAGTATCTTATTTTTTTGCAGATTACTTTGGGTTACCACCTGTTGCTCTTTGCAAGTGGCAAACCCTTTTTCTGCAGTTGTGTCCTGCTGATAACAACTGACAACTGGCAAATGTCCTGAGATGGTAGGACCAAGAATGCATCATTTGTTTTATTTGATAGTTGCATAAATCAGTTATTTTGTATTTCAAACACCTAACTGATGTGGGATCTCAATCTTTTGTTGAGGCTGATAGAGGTTTTCCAGTCTTGGGATTTCACCTTATTCTGCATCAGTTTCGTATATATATATATATATATATATATATATATATATATATATATATATATATATATATATATTTGCACATTTTCCATACTGCTGAAAGACTGCACTGCATGATATGTTTGAATAAATATCAGACCCATCTACAGCTTAGATGGCTTAGTGGTACCTTGTTGTGGAAATGGTGTGCAGGGTCCTGGGTTGAAGACTTGCAAACACTGATTATTTTTTTGCTGGGCAGAACAAGAGCTGTTGGATACAGTGTGATTAAGGCACTTTTAAGCAGTTGAAAGGGGGTTTGTGTGGGTTTGTGTGGCAGTAAGCAATGCTAACTTCCAGTTAAATTATTATTATTTATTTATAATAAATATTCATTACAGAGGTTTACATATGAAATCACAGTTTTATTGTACAAATGTACTATTACTATATTAATATCTGTACTGTGTAAACGTCACATATATTATTCTTTGGTAACTGTGGAGTTTTTCTCCCCGGACCGCCGCTGAAAATGGACGTGTCCAGTCAGACTTTCCTGGTAAACAAATGTAAAATAAATAAATAAGCAATAAAATAAATAAATATGCTTACAGACAGTTAGCCTTAAAAGTGCTTAATCTGTGTAGGCATCTCAAACAAGCTTACTCCCACTTACTCCTGCTTACTCCCGCTTACCTCACAATAATTTCTTTAAAAGAAATGAAAAAAGGTGTCATAGGAAAGCGGTGAAAAAGGGGATATGAAGAGGGTAAAACAATATGATAGATTGCTAGGGATGTGCCGGATGGGTGTAGGGAAGTCCCATAGCTGTCCATTTCTTCTACAGCAACAGCTGTACATATATACTGAATTTGGAGTTAAATTTGGACACTCATACCCCTGAGAGAGAGAGAGGGGGTGAGGACAACAATAATGTGTTGTATAGCCAATTAGACAAGATTACTTGTGTCCAGTGGACATGTGTGCAAAACGGACAGTTATGTATGGGATGAAATTTTGGGGGGGGGACAGATTGCCCTTTTTTATTTTTTTTTTAAGGTGAGAGTGGGATGTTGGGGAAGGATAGTAGGTATATTTGGAGAGGAAAGTTGGATAGGATGATGGACAAGACAGACAAGACAGCATACAGGGGAGGTATATGACACATATGGTGGTAAACACCTTGGACAGGGAGGGGTGTTTGGTAATCAGAAGCCCACGAGCCCCCAAATGGATACAGTGGGACTGAGGTCCCCACCGATAGGCAGTCACCACTGCTACTTTACAGCCTCAAAGGTGGCTGTTCAAGGGGCTGAGCAGGAGGTGCATGCTGACCCTCTAAATTTGCCACGTGGCCCTCAAGCTGGCTTAGCAGATCTCCAAATTCCTTGAGGAGCTCGCTAAGCACCATTCCCTGGACCTGGCATCAGATGACAGGATCCTGTCTGTGCCCATGCCTAAAGGGGGTCGAGCAACATCCCTTGAGGCAGTTCCACCCAAATGTGGTGCAGGACCAGCAGACAAGGAGGTCCCGGGGTGGGTCCCAGACATGCTGGGGCCTGGTGCCATGGCCAGATGAGGCAGGAGAGGTGGATCCGCTGGGATCAGCCTTCCCTGACGTGCTATGGTGTTGCAGTTTTAGAACATATGTTGGTTAGTAATGGTAAACACATTCCAGGATTAGTTATAACAGCATGCATAATTATTCCCATTAACCCAGTATAACAGATTTGGAACATTTGCATAGCAAACAGAACACATGCATATATGGAACCACAGTGGGCATTACACCAGCATGCAGGCTACATTGATAACAACAGACCACCAATGAAAGTATCTGAACAGGCAACATTAATTGGAATACATTTCAGTGTTTATAGAACAACAGGACCACTTGGTGTATGTTCTTATCTTGCTGTCATTTGCAGCCTTGGGGTTGGACCATGGGTGTTGGACACAGTATAACTATTCTTCTTATACCTACTTTATACCTTCTCTTACCTGGAAGACCTGTGGAGGGAATGTTTGTTAATACTACCTGACTGTTTTTACACATTTTCACAAAATCCTAGTTAAAATTATGCACACAGTTTACTAGCACTCCCGTGATTTCAACTGTGGTTGTTTCTGCTAAAAAATAACAAGTGTGTGTTTCATCAGAGAGAGCTATTGAGAAACTGCTATATTTTCCTTGAATGATTTCTTTCTCATTCTCTCTTTGTTGTACGATCTGAATTTGTAATTACAACATTTTTAAACATGCATTCATATACATTCTTTTTCACGTAGCACAGTGTGGAAAACAGTGGTTAGCACAACATTACTATTCAGATATCAGATCTTGGTGCATGACATTTGTAATATCAGTTAATCTCATGTGTTATAGAGGCACTAAATTTGTCAGATGAGACTTAATTAGTTGCTATGCATAACCTGTATGCATTTCAAACAATACCATACCATACCAGAGTAAACACAACTAGTCCAGAATTTTGAATTTTATTCACAGGCAGTTACAATTTTATTAATATATAACCTATATGAGACTATTACTGTAAAATTGTCTGCTTTATTCAGTAGAAACCATACCCATTTTTAATAATGTCAGGTGACATTCTACTCCTTTATATTTATTTGGTACGAATACTACAGGCTAGTTTGTTACTCACCAGCCTCCTGACGCAGCCTTTGCAACCTGCTGGCATGGGCTTCCTAGTTCGCAAGTCACTCAGCTGGAGCTGTAATGAAGACAAAGAAACATTTATGCATACCCATCCATCTCATACACAAGCTGGACTTTGGTAAACAGTTATTGCTATGAATACTTACAAACTCCTGGGACATCACCCCTCTGTCATGCTTCTTGGACCCACTGTTCCAAGAGCTCCATCTTCCTCCGCTTCAAGTTGGCATAGTGGTGCCAGACCTGATCACCAGTCTGAGGGATACCAGTGGCACTGGTGAGATCATGGGTGAGACTTTCCCAGACTTCTGCTTTGTTTTGGGAGCCCTGGTACTGGTCCTGCAGCAATCTCATGTCATTTTTTTTTACAAGGAGTCCTACCATGACCTTAGAGGCCTGTATGCCTCAGTGTTGTGTCCAGAAGCACATGCCCACTCCAACACCTGCCGTACTGCCTACAGTGGGGAGCTACAACCAGTTATGAGCTGCATTCCTGCCTGCAAGGTTTAAATATGGCCAATGTCCCACACTTTGCCATGATTGGACGGTTTTGAATATGCTGAGTTAAGCTAAGCTACAGGCAAACCTGCTTAGCTAAGGTTGGCAGTGCTTAAAGGGGCAGGTTCAGCACTGCTTACCCATGGGCAAATCCACTTAGCTGGACTACTCATTACTTAGCATTCATAGTTGCACAATGCTTACACCCGGTCAGCATAGCTATGCAATGCTTCGTACTGCTTATGTTTTATTTTATGGACTACCACCTTTATGGGATTGATTCATTATTTCTGACATCATATACACATTTTTTACCTTCCCTGACATCTTCCAATGTGCCTTCATTACATTTATTCTTGTGTGACTATACTATATGGGGAACTTGTGTTTATATGGGAGTTTAAGACAAACAGCTGGAGGGAGACCACAGAAGGCGCACGTAGTTCAAGTAAAAAAGAATTTATTGTTAAGCGCTTTTCGTTTGTACTCAAAACAAACTTCTTCAGACAAGTTAAAACACAACATCATGACTATATATACAGGCAAAGTAATTGAATAATTACCTCCTTAATTTACATAATGAATTAAATGCAATCAATAAAACAATCAAAAATACATCTTTTTATAAAAACTTTTAAGGAAACCTTTTAAAAAGCCTTATCAAAGAGCTTATTCTAAAAAGTGTATATATATAGAATATATAATTAATTAATATATAATTAAAGAATGGATAAGCACCTAAACAGTAACACTCATACGACAACATATTATATTGAGTCAGTATATATATATTTGTATAAATATGTGTTATAATTTTGTAGAAGTTATTACATAATACATTCTATTTAGTATTATAAATTACAAATGAGTACATGTGTTACATATATTTTTTTGGCAGTACATCCTGGTCATGTCAGTACTTTGTTGGGTCATATACTCCTTTAATTTAATTTTATTTTATTTTATACACTTTTTTATTTTACACAACCTTACAAGTTTTGAATATTTTGTATGAGTGTTACTGTTTAGGTGCCTATCCATTCTTTAACTATATATATATATATTAATTAATTATATATTCTATATATATATATATATATATATATATATATATACACTTTTTAGAATAAGCTCTTTGATAAGGCTTTTTAAAAGGTTTCCTTAAAAGTTTTTATAAAAAGATGTATTTTTGATTGTTTTATTGATTGCATTTAATTCATTATGTAAATTGAGGAGGTAATTATTCAATTACTTTGCCTGTATATACAGTCATGATTTTGTGTTTTAACTTGTCTGAAGAAGTTTGTTTTGAGTACAAACGAAAAGTGCTTAACAATAAATTCTTTTTTTACTTGAACTACGTGCGCCTTCTGTGGTCTCCCTCCAGCTGTTTGTCTTAATTCCAGTTTGTGGTTTTGCCTTTTAGACTTGGTAGTTTATATGGGAGTTTCACAACTTTATTACACTGACACTTCACATCTAGGCCTAATACACTACTCTAGTTGAGAAATATAAGTTACTTCCTTACATAAATATACAAATAAATTAAAATTGTAATGATTTCACATACAAAATGGAAATGGCTTTTGGTGAGACTCAAACCGTGAATGACTATATGCAAGGCTTACCCTCTAGCTGCTACACTATTGCCCTACTGCTTATGTTGGATGTCTATTTCCATTTAACTTCTCGTGCCGTTTCAGCTGGGCTAAGCATAGCTAAGCAACAGGCACATCCATTTCTGGTTAAACTTTATTGCAGATGTGAAAAAAAAAAATATTTGTTGGGGGCTGTGCTTTGCACATATTGATGACATATAATTTTTAACAGTATGTCTGGATATTTGCATTATATTCTTGGTCCACTTTTTATAAACTTGTGGCTCTCTGACACATCATTAAAGATTGAAGTTTGACAATAATGACAGACATTTCAGTTTTATACTTCATAGCTTTCAGAAAATTCATGCTAACGCAAAACCTCTTATTCTATCAATTTTCTAAGTTTGTAATGGCAATATTTCACAGCTGTCCCTTATGGCTTTGTCCAGATTTCTTACTCTAACGGGTTATGAGGTGTACGTTTTTGACTCCAAACCCTTCACATGTCATGCTAATGCAAAATTTGTTATTCTATCAACTTTCTAAGTTGGTATTGCAATATTTCAGAGTTGTCCCTTATGGCTTTGTCCAGATTTCTTACTGTAATGGGTTAGAGGTGTTACGAGTGATCTCGCTCTTTTTCAATTGCCGTATGACAATTCTGGTGTGCAGGGGGCATGTGTATTGTGAGAATACTGCTCTGAAACATGCCCCCTGCATTCATACACATCCCCATGTATGTATTACAGCATGGCAGTGTGCCAAACATATGCACGGTGTGCTGCTGTGCTGCACAGAAATGGTCACTTCCATGCAGGAATAAGTTAGGTATTCCTGCATGGAAATTTGCTGAATCCGGGGGGGGGGGGATGTTCTCAACATTTGTTATTCTTTCCATTATCAATGTTTTTGTTTAGTATGTAAGTGATGACGTTAAAGAATGGTATGGGTCTGTTTGTAGCATAACATTTAACATTGTTTATATATGTATTCCTTCTTAGAACACAATGCTTTTACTTGTGTTTATGAACACACTATGCATCCTATGTTACAGGTATCCTCAGTCCTCATTGCCTACTGAATCATAAACTTCATCTGCTATGTGCCAGCTATGAATTCTTTCTCAGGGATGGTGATACTATTTGACATTGTACTTCACTGACTACTCATTTACAAAAGGAAGGTATACAGGTGACAGTGTGAAACTTGAATGACTAATGTCAAAACGATAGCTACATATGAGAGCATAACAGTTGTAAGTGATTTGTAAGGAAACATTTGCAGCTCCCAGAGAACTAGGAAGGTTACATATTTATACACACACACCTACACATACACACATATATACATCCTTGTGTGCTTATTCAAAAGGGTAAATATTTAGGAAACAGAGAGGCAAAGGAAAGAAACTAAATATTGGGTACTGGTTTCTCTCTCTCTCTCTCTCTCTCTCTCTCTCTCTCTCTCCCCCTCTCTGGTAGATATAGTATAATTCATCTGTTTTGCATAGGCAGCAGGTTGATTTTTGTAGGTAATTCTCATGATCAGCTGATGGTCTGTGCATGAATTTGAGTCCCCCACTTGCTAATTGCATGTGGAACAACTGTGGTATCATTCCTATAGCCAATTGTATGGAAACACACTCCTATAACTAAGCACTTCATGTGGACGTTGGCCCTTTTCTTTCACTGTGAGCAGGATTCATGTGGGTGTCTGACAAACAGCATCACAGGGGATAGTTGGAAATACCTCTTACAAGAAACACTGTGGAGACAGGCCAACAAACTGGAGGTGGATGTTCCAGACATGGGGATATAATGTAAGTATTGCTCTTCTACATTTGAAGTAATGTTGGTTTAACAGGGTTTGTGTGGATATGGCTGTTCTACATGATTTAAAGTCTGGCATGACAGTGTTATGTGGTTGAGAAAACTCTCACTTGTACGGCTGTCTGCAGACGGTCTTTATAAATGCAGTAGCATACTCTGGTGATTGCAGTCAGTAAACGGTAACATCCATGTGTATTACCAACTTCATATCCCTCAAAAGAGATATGTTACAACAAACCCTGTCACACCAGCAATTTCCTCAGTTTATAACAACAATATGTCAATATTGGCCCTGCGTTTGTGCCTCTGTCCCCCGAGTCTGTCACCCTTTGCCCATATGTCATGCAGTAAAAGGTGATTATGTACAGTATATCATTTTTTACTGACATCATTCCTGATATCAAGCCAGTGATATATAAGACTGCCAGACATGTTATTTATATGAGGCCTTATATTTGAGGACAAAACCTGGACATTCTGTTGTAGTTTGTACACTAATGAAGTCTGTGTACTTATGGTGATTGTTGACAGAGTGTCAGTATTGTGTAGCAGTATATTGTGAATATGCTATTTGGCCTGTGTACAGACTGGGGTAAATGTCAGTTTTCTTGGTCCTGTTTTATCTGATGTTGCATGCTGCTCAAGTTTCTGATACCCTATCAGCTTATATGTTTGCAGGGTCAAGACATGTCCCATACCACAGTCAGGCATCAGACTACACTGTGAATTTGGCCAGTATATGTAGAGTTAGTGTGCGAGTGGCAAATATGATGATGGGTTTTGTTCACACAGTCCATATACTGTACTATTAATTAGGCTTACCATTATGTGACTGTGACTGTGTTGAGATTGATTGTGGGTATGTACTTTCACATTGGTGTCTGTTACTCTGTGATGTTACATGCCTATAGTGCCTGCTATATTTGCAATTACATGTGTATTCCCCCATAGGAAAATTGGGTTAGTGTTGTGGCAGTTTGCCTGTAGTTTAGACAGTGCCTGGTGACATGCCTAGCAGCTCAGTGTATTAACCCTAGTGTGATGTTATGCCCAGATATTTGTCAGATATACTGCTGCCTGGCCACTGTACATGTTGTGTATTTCTGATAAAGCAGTGGGATGCTGTAAAGATGTATGTCACTAACTAGTGGAAAGTATGTGGGCTTGGGACCTCTGCTCCTCAAGTTAATATATGTTAGGACAGACAGGATGGTGTGAATGCATCAATCTAGTTCTCATAATAAACACCCTATTCCCACTTTAAAGCTTGGCACTTGCTCACTAAAGCAATTATATAAGTCAGCACTAAAAAATTAAAAGCACTACACCCTCACAAACTCCCTGTGAGTACTTTGTTCCCCACTGGCCCTTTTCTTCAATTATAAAACAATCCCCAATACTATTCTAGCATGTCCAAAGGTCAGTTGTCAATATCCTCTCCGGTCCAGCTGGTGAATCTGGGAATCTTAAGGCAATGTTACAACTACCTCATGTACACAGACAACCCTCTCCTCCTCCCAACAAATTCCAACACATGTGAGAGATGCAACCATATAGCCAAACTGGAGGCTAAGCTCTCTCAACTCAGTACTGGCATAACCAGTCAGGAGGAGAAGGAAACCACACTCACTACAATTCCAGTCTCACATAGACCTACCACGACAGCAAACCAAACACATAAACGCACAAAAACATACTCGGAGGCTCTAAATAAAAATCTGCCTAAGCAGCAGAGACCTCAAGCAGACACCCAAGCAACCACTACCCCAAAACAAAACACGTGCAACACATAGCTCACAAAGCCAGTGTGCCGAACAGTCACAGCCATTAAGGCTAAGCAACACACCTGATACACTTGTAATAGGTGACTCTATCGTCAGGCACACTGACGTCCCGCTCACCAGGCTGAACAAGGAGAAGGTCACGGTGAGCTGTCTGTCGGGCGCTAGGATCCGCCACATAACACAAGCACTCAGGTCACTCCAAGGCAAGTACAAATATGACTCAGTCATTGTCCATGCTGGTGTGAATGACCTGAGACGTACCTCCCTGGACTACATGAAAAGAGACATAGAGGAGCTCTCTGAGCATGTAGGCCAGGCCGGTATGACCCTGACCTTGAGCAGCATCTTACCCTCACCAAGAATGATGCCACAATATGAAGACAAGATGATCAATTTCAACAATTGGCTTAAGTATTGGTGTCATTCAAAGGGGATCCAATGCCTGTCTGCCTGGGATGACATGGTCGACAAGCCACGATGCTTCACTAGGGATGGCTTGCACCTGTCACCCCTGGGCTTTCAGATATTGGCAAAGGCTCTTGCCACCCCCATAGTGCCTTTTTTAGGCAAGGCTCAAAAGACAAACCCACCTCCATAGTTATCACAAGGGATAAGAAACTAAGAGTAATGCTACTCAACGCCAGAAGACTAAACCTCAAGATGCACACACTCGAAACTCTCCTTAGCATGGAGAACATCTATAGCTGTGCAGTAACAGAAACCTGGTTCAAGGCTCCCGAGAGCACCCCAGCACTACCAGGTTATACCTCATACCATGTTTTTCAGCTCCAAAACTTGGACCGAACCACAAACGGAGGGGGAGTATCAATATTCGTCAAAGATACCCACACCTCCAGGTTGGTGGCACAGCACGAAGCATCAGGGACTATCCATGTGCAACTAACAGTGGGTAAAACTGCCTTCCAGTTTATAGCCTGCTACAGACAACCCTCCCAAACCCAGGAACCCCACTCGGCCTTCCTGAGAACACTGGAAAATATGAAGGTCTCTCCAAATACCATTATATTGGGTGACTTCAACTACCCTAACATAGACTGGGAGCATTACTCTAGCTCCAACACTCTAGCCTGAAGGTTCCTAAAATTTATAAACTCAAATGCTATGGAACAACTTGTTGCCACTCCCAGAAGATGGGAAAACATACTGGACCTGATCATCACTAACATGGGGACTCTATGCTCCAGACCAGAAGTGTTTCCCTCACTGGTAAGATCAGACCATAAACTAATCTCACTAGATATTCACATCCCGACCCCAGCCCGTGCCCAGAAAACCACAGTGAAAAACTTCTCTAAAGCAAATTTCACACTCCTCAAAACCGAGGTGGAATCCTTCAAAGCCCCCGGGCCTGTGGAAAATCTGCCCAGACATAGAATCCTTTATAAATGCATTCTATGAACACCTTCAGGAATGCATGGATCATGCAATCCCAAACAAAACCAAGACCCAATCCTCCAAAGTTAGGGATCCTGTCTAGTGGACCCCAGCCATAAACAAACTATACAATAGAAGGAGGAAGCTACTACATGATAGAGCAAAATCCCAAAAAGGGAAGGCATCTCTGATCAGTATTAGCAAAAAACGATGGGCACTCATAAAATCATCTAAGGCCAGCTTTGAGAGAAAAATTGCACAGGACACTAAGGATAATCACAAGGCTTTCTTTAGTTATGTTAGAAACCTGGGTGGGAATTCCCAGATATGCTCAGAATTAGTCCAAATGACAAAAAATACACCGAACCCACAGACATTGCCAACATCCTAGCAGACAGGTTCAGCGCAAACTTCTTCCCCCTTCCCCACCAAAAGGGTAAATATCTATCCCAGCAGAGTGCTGCCCCCCTGACATCTCAGATGCTCAGGTAAGAGCCGCCCTCTCCAAAGCAAAAAACACAGCATCAATGGGACCAGACGGTGTCCCGGGCTGCGTCCTACATGAACTCCAAGAAGAACTAAACCCAAACATAAAACTACTGTTCAGTCTCAGCCTTACTACAGGATATGTACCCAAAGAGTAGCGTACAGCAACAGTGGTCCCTCTCCACAAAGGTGGTGCCTTAATGGATCCTGGAAATTATCACCCCATAAGCCTGACTAGCTTGGTCTGCAAAGCTATGGAAAGGATCATCATGGACCTCATAAATAAAGATATTGGAGACCTACAGGCATTGGATCCTACCCAGTTTGGCTTTGTTAAGGGCAGATCCTGCCTCTTAAACCTGGTTGATTTCTTTGAAACAGTCACCAAGGCCATTGACGAGGGGAAGGTGGTCCACACAGCCTACCTGGACCTTGCAAAAGCCTTTGATACAATACCCAACTCAGGCATTATAGATAAGCTCACCAGCTTAAATATAAACCCCTATGTCACTAGATGGGTTGCAAACTGGCTCAAGGACAGAACCCACATGGTTAGAATTGCTGGAGCCATGTCAGACTCCAAACCAGTTACAAGTGGCGTCCCACAAGGCTCAATCCTGGGACTTCTCTTGTTCGGTATATATTTCTCGGAGGTACAGACTAACATGGAAGGACTGTGGCTGACCAAGTTCGCAGATGACTGCAAACTGCGTGCCATAATCGACTCTCCAGCTGACAGAAGCATCCTACAAAAGGGCCTCATAGAAACAGACAACTGGTGCCAGAGCCATGGCCTCAAGCTAAACGCCAAAAAGTGTATAGTCATCCCCTATGGCAAAAACAAAGTGCCCACAAATTACCACATAGGTGGTAATCCATTAAGTACGGAAGAAGTAATTAGGGACCTGGGGACCCAAGTTGATAGCAATCTCTCATTTGACAACCACGTGGCCAAAGTGGTTAGAAAAACATTTTATATAGCCCACTTAATCATGAAGGGATTCACATCTAGATCAGTGGAGGTCATCGTGCCTCTTTACTCATCCGTCATCAGGCCCATAATTGAGTACAATGCCCCTTTTGGGATGTACCTTACCAGACACCTGCAGCAACTGGAAAGACCCCAAAAGTACCTCACCAAGAGGATCAAAGGGCTCAAACAGATGCCATATGCTGCCCAGTTAAAGAAACTCCAGCTCTACTCAGTGGCATACCGCCTGCTCAGAGGCGATCTGTGCCTGATGTATAAAACCATGTCCAACCTGGAATTAATGGACATGCTGCACCTCAGAAAATCCAAAGCCCATTGAGCTACGCGCTTGAGAGACTTGAACCTCAGCACTGAAATAAATAGGACATGCTGGAGGGACAGATTCATAACCCAGAGGCTCCCTTCACTCTGGAATAAAATCCCAGTCCAAGTTAGGCAGAGTCCCTCATTGACTCTCTTCAAGAGGAAGCTTGATGAGTGGATGGGAGATAGTAGGTTTACCCCGGGTATCACTTCTGTGTCACTGTTAGACAAAGGCACAGTATACTAACCACGAAAAAGGTCATAGCAAAATTCATTTAAAATGGGTGGCGAAAGCCAAACACACTCTGGCTAGGCTTATAAATGCCTTAGGGCAGATAGCCTAGTATGAACCTATGAAGCTATGAACCTATGAACCTATGTGAGCTTATCTATGCCAGTACTTGTGATATATCCCAGTTTTCATGGCTTTAAACATGCCCTTTGTCAGGCTTGGTCCACATTTCTTGCACTAAGGAGTTCTGTCTATACCTCTTGATTGACCACATTGTTTCAGACTGTCCACGTTTATTGCTCATATTTCTGTTGTATTCCACAGGATAATTACTGTGATTTATGTGGTACTTCACTATGATGGTTTTATGATGTCTGCCAGTAACTAATGGTGTACATGTCAGTTTCAGAAGAGCCTTCCTTCAAAACATGTATCTTGACACAAACCCTTATAACTGTACCAACATTCTACATTTATAACTGCAATACTTACATTTTGTTCCCTTGCAGTAAGAGGTTGATTGTTATGCTGCTCCACTACATGTTATGGGCATATGTTTTATATATATTTATATATATATATATATATATATATATATATATATATATATATATATATATATATATATATACATATGTGTGTGTGTTTGTAAATATAGATGTGTGTATGTATATATATATACATATATATATATATATATATATATATATATATATATATATATATATATATATATATATACACATCTACATATGTATGTGTGTGTAATATATATATATATATATATATATATATATATATATATATATATATATATATATATATATATATACATATATATATATATATATATATATATATATATACTTTTATGCATAAACATGAGTGTTGCATATTCCTTCTCAGATCTATCTCATTTATCTATGTGTATATTTAGATGTAAAAACATGAAATAGCAAAAAGTATAGTAGCCGTCCAAAGGTTGTGATCCAAACAACAGAACAAAATAAGTATAAAACTGAGCACGACCACCACGTAATAATAAAATAAAATCCAGTATTTATTATGATAGCTTTCACGGGCAGCCCAACATTCTTCTTCAGATCACACACATACAGTTAAATCAGCTCTTAAATGCATTTAATTTAATTAAAACCAATTGATAAATTAAATAATTCCCCCAAAATTTAATATTTTTAAATATAAAAA